>NC_138149.1:18824900-18839900 GCF_964199315.1 Orbicella franksi | reverse complement strand
CAAGGAGTAAATTATATCCAAAGAGATACTTAATTATATATGTACTTGACTAAAACAACAAGGAACCTTCAATGCGTGAGAAATAATCGTTTCAGCGCGAGAGCGCAAGATTGAATTCGTTTGCGTGAGCCTCATGCTCAATGTGTGAGACTTGAGAGCACTGTGTCGGTTTTTTTTTTTTAATAAACAAAGGTATTACGATGTGTTATACATGTAGCTTCGTTTTAATCGAAAAAGGTCAAATTTCCTGACACAACTCCTCTGAGACGAAATTCTGACAGGCGACATGGGAATCTAGCGAAATGCCGACATGGCTGGTGACGAATTTCAGACAGGGGACATGGGTACCCCTCCTAACAGGGCTTCATTAAAGGGACACCATGTACTTGAGCGCAAAACAATGTGGTGATTTTTTGTGTTTCTTCATTAAAAAATCTTTAACATGATTGTCGAACTTGTTTTCAAACATCCAAAAGGTTTGTTTCTAATTTTTATAGGTATGCAAACACAGAGATGATTGTATATTCTAAATAATAATAATAATAATAATAATAATAATAATAATAATCGACTATTTCCTTAGGATAACCCTTCAATACAAAGTATTGTTATCAATGGGGTCCTGCTAAGAATTAAAAACTAATAAACAAGAATTATTAAGATATATAAAATAAGATTCATATTAAAAACTGTTAAAAATACAATAGAAATCGCTTAAAGATCGATTAAAGGAGCAATAATGTGACCATAGTGTGCGCAACCCGGCATACTGTTTGTCTCTGTGTGTTTGTTTTTGTGTGTGTAGTGGGGGGGTTAAGCGAGAGACCATAGGTTAGCAGCAAATAGAGGTTCTCTTGGCTCACTTTTTATTTTGAGGGAGGATGGGGGGTCATGAAAGATATCATGGGTAGGTTGTGAAGGGAGGGGGCCCTATAAAAGATACCATGGGTCACTTGTCAAGGGAAGGGGGTGGGCTGTAGTGGAGACCATGGGTGACTTGCCAAGGGATGAGGGGGGGGGGGGGCTACAAAAGAAACCCTTGGTATCTGGATAAGGGTAGGGGGCTATAGAAAGAGACAGTAGTCTCAAGTTATTCTAGTGGGTCCCTTATATGTATAATAGTTTTGACCACTTTCCTAAGATAAAATTTCGCAGTACGTATATTCCAAATTCCCAAAAGCTTCCGGTCAACTTCTCACCTCCTACGCAAACGCTCTTGGAGCTCGTCACGCAATCTTTCTTCCCAGACAAGCAAGTAGTTTTTAATTATGTGGAAAGAAGAAAGAATTATTCTAGAAATTCTGAAAGAATTAGGTTGTTTTATTAAATGTGGGAATTTTAGAACAGGTCTCCCAAGCTCATAGCTTAAGTGTAAGAGTTTGTATGGGAATGAGAGACCTCGTGAGTTTTCCATCCTTAAGGTTACTGTAGACCTTCAGGGGTGCCTTCCGGAAAATGCTTTTTTTAAGCGCTGCTTAAAGAAAACCACGGTAAACTATATATCATTGTAAACCTAATAAACTGTAGAATCCGAAAATAACAATACATATACGTTATTTGCCGGCTGGGAGGTCAGTATGGTGAAAAACTGTGACCGAGGTCTTGAAAATGCTGCCCTCGGCCTGCGGCCTCGGGCAGCCCGAGCCTGAGGTCACAGTTTTTCACCATACGGACCGACCGTAAGCCGGCAAATAACATGTTTATTTTTTTTTCCTGCAGTAAATTGGTTTTGCAGATTACAAATGGGTTTGTTTATGCAACTCTTGCCATTGAATCGGCTTGCGCGCCGTCTACTAACGATTTGTAAAGAATCTTGGCAACGAGCGAGTAACTCAGATCGTAGACAAAGAAAGATGTATTAAAAAACAGCTTTTTTCGAACTACTTTGTGTTAGTTGCATTTATTTCATCAGTTAAGTTCTCCAAAATTGTTTTTGCGGTGTGAAATTTCGTGCGAAGTTTTTTACTACAAAAACAATTTCTGTCAGTCGTTGCTTTTAAAATCACTTGAAATCAGACTTTTCTACCGTAAATTGAATAGCAGAAAGCGGGGAAACTCGTTAAGTGTAGTCCACAGAAATTCTCCTAAATACAGCAACGATCACAGAGGTAAACTCGACTGAAATTGACTCAAATTTTACGGCGAGAGAAACACAGGATTACGCGCCATTACAGCGCCAAGCTACAAGCAACCAAGCAAACCCTCACAACTTCAAAACACTCAATTGAATTTACTTACAGTAACTTTTCTTGCCATTCTAAAGTGAACAGAGATAAACTTGCGCTGACTAATCGTCGATGGACGTGTAAAAACGGCAAAAGATTGACGATTACCGCTAACTTTTAGAAGCGAAATTTAGGCAGCAAAGAAAAAATCTGGCCCGTGGGCCGTATCGTAAAAAGCTGAACCGGTCATGTGCACACGATTAGCCAATCAAGTTCGAGGATTTAGGAATCCGGCCCGCTCAGATGCTTGATAAAAAAATAAATTTTGCTATTTTTGTTTTGATAGGCACGCGCAAGCCTTTAAACGCAAACAAACCGTAATTGCTAAACTGAATTACCAGCCTTTGCGTTACCACTCAGGAGATGACGTGCTAACAAAGTATGTGAGGCTTTTTCGATATTTCCATTGGTAGCTTAGAAAATCCCTTTTAAAGTTGGACAATAGAAAATTTTCTGACTGCTGTTAGTCAATGGGACGTCACAGAAAAAATATTTCGATCTTCGCAAAAGCCTCACACACTTTGGTGGGCTAATATCTGATGAAGAATTTGGCCAAGTTTTGTTAAAATACGATAAATCCACATACTCCATTAATTCATTTGAATAGAGGTAACTCACGCAAAAATAAACCTTGAGTTTTCGGCCTCTTAAGAAATTCTCAGTTTTCGCACCTCACTGAAGCGGTTGTCAACGTGGCCACCCGTGGCGGGGGGTGGGGGGGGGGGGGGGGCGGTATTCCCAGAAAAGTTGGGTGGGGGTGTGCGGTCCGCTTCTCAAAACCCTTACCCTATTTATGACCAAAATCTGCGATATTCCCTACTCTATTTATGACCTGACCAAATATTCGATACCCTATTTATGACCTAACCATTACATTAGAACCCTGTTTCAGACCTGCGTTATAATATGTTCCCTAGTTCAGACCAATGTTAAATTACCGTAAACATAATTTGTGAAGGGCTTTTGTTAATTTGATTTTATGATGAAAAAGTGTCTTCTTCTTAAAAACATACCCATATCAAGGCTAGAGTGCAAAAACCATACCCTATTTATGACCAAAATGACCAAAATAGGCTGAAATCGATACCTATTTATGACCAAAACGGTTGAAAAACCATAACCTTTGGGGACGCACATACCTATATAGCTCATATAAGGGAGTACCCCCCGGGGCGTGGCCATGCCGCCAACCGATAAAACGTAGCGCTTCCCGGGAATGAATGTACAATGTTTATATTTACAGTATATCTTTATATCCTACATCGGGAGTAACGAGGTCTGCCATGTAACATTCAGCTGCTTTTTAATATAAACCGAATCAGCAGATAAATGGTAAAGAAGGAAAAGGGAAAAAAGAGGAATGATAGTGGAATAGCCTTGAACAGGCCTACTCGCCTGTCTTGCGTGCTCGGGATTACCAGCTATGTCCCGCAAGAAAATAGTGTACAAATCTTTTATTGACCAAGCTTGTTCGATCAAGATGGCTGGATAATGGCCTCGTTCTTTTTTTTTGTGAAATTATCTACCTTGCTACGTTTGAATTGATTATCCTTGATTTCGTTTTCAGATCATATAAATGATCAAATGACAAATTGTTTTCGAGAAAAATGACTTAAAAAATGAACCCATATCTAAAATGCCTTTTTGTTAGATGATATTACAGGGGCACTCAACGACCGTTTTCTCTCGAATGCTTTTAAACGCTGTTTTAGGCTATCTGGAGTACTTTTAAAGCTCTGTAGGTTAATTTTAGGTTGGGCTAAAAACAAAATTTATCTGTTCGGTTATTCTAGGGGAACTTGAGTATTCTCGAATTTATTAGGGCCTTTTTGTCCATTTCCCGAAAACCTTAGGTCTTATCGCCTTTCCGAAAATGATAGTTGACCTTTTTTCGGTACCCAAAACGACATTTTTAACAATCCGAAGACATTAAATTAACAGACATTAAATTTCTCACATCACAAATCAGAGAGCATTAAAGGCCTTCCGAACAGATAATTTACCGAAGCGATCCGTTGGGTGCCCCTGATATTACTAAAAACCGCCACCAATTCCTCAAATAATTAACCATAACTCCACGAGCACGCGTTGGATATGAGATGATTATAGCCAACTCGGCGCCTCGTTGGCTATCTATCATCTCATATCCAACGTACACTCATGATATAATGACTCTAAAATGATCCCATACCCAATAAGCTTGAGTAGAATTATGGTTTATTCATCAAAGGAGACCTATGGCTAAACTCGTGGATTGAGTAATCTAGAGATGTTTTTAAAGGCTGTTAAAACATGCTGGGGTCGTACCACGCAAGGTCGCACTTATTTCACAAACACATTCGTCCAGAATAACTAGCGTGGCAAAATTGCAGCTGAACATGGAGTGGTAAAGGTTAAGAGTTCTTGGGTCACAGAGGACACTCCTACCAAAAAATTCATAGAATACTCTTTGTCTCCCTGCTGGGGAAATCGCATGTATTCAGGTCGCACGAGCTTCAGGCCTTTTTCATTGCATTTCGCTCAAGGCTATAGGTAAGGTTTCTTCAGTATGAGACAGCACTTCTTTTCCAATGTGGGACCGCTTGTCTCTATATATATTGCATGTAAAATACATCAAAATAAGTAGCCTCTTTTGCAAGCATTTTCAGTGTTGATCCAAAAAATCTGTCGATCCATAAATATGTGTTCCAAAGAGCTCACAGGGGGTTTCTTTCCCTTTGTTATCTTTTCAATCAGGAAGCAAAACTGTAAACAAACGAAAGGGTAAAAATCATTTAAGCTTATCAAAATCAAGTATTTGGGAATTTTTTTATGTGCATTTCACATCCCACTCAAAGTTCAGATCAATGTACTAAAATAAACAAGACAAATATAGAGAACACAACTTTAATCTAAACTTAACTCGATGTCGGTTGAACGTGGACAACTCAACATGAAAAAATTAAGTGCTAAAAACTGCAAAACTGTGAACGGAGGTCCTGCTTGATTAAACGCTGGATCTCACAGAAGACCTAATGAGCCAAACTTGAAAAGTAAAACGATAACAAGTCAAAGACTACTGCAAGACTGACACAATGTCCTACATTTAAAACAATATTTCGGCTGGCCTCAGGTTTAGATGTTACTAAAACACAAAAATTAAATTACAGTATTATATAATGGTGCCGATGTTTGTTCTGTTTTCAATAGCTGTTTCGTTCATTAAAATTTTTTCGTTTCGCACAGGTAAGTTCATTAAGGTCGACGCACAAGACACATTCTCATCAAAGCTTACCACATTAGCATGAGATTTAGTTCAGGTCACTTTCCAGCAAACAAATGCTCATCTCCTGGTAATTTTTAACGCCTGGACGGGTCAAATGCTTATGAAATTGAGCCTTTAAGTTGGCCATAGTACTACTTCGAACATTTGAAGTCAACTCCACTTCAGTTTAGCTAAAGATCTAATATTAATGGTCGTGTAAAAGCTACAAAATCATCAATATTCGGGCTGGCACGATGCACGCATTGAGTATTATTAAATTCTCAACCTTGGATAATGCAATTCTAGCTTTCTGATTGGTTCACTGCATCTCGGTTACCAGCCCTTATACCTGCGTTTGACCTTATATCAAAATGAATGCGGTAAATGTCGCTCGGCATAAACTTTTTCGCGTGAAGCTAAGTTTCGTCGGATGAAAAAAAGCAGATTCGGTGATCTATCTACGGAAGAAATACAGGAAATTATGGACAATGTCGTCCCAGTAACAGCAAAAAAGTCACAAAGTTCGAGATTAGCTTATTTAACGGTACGTATGTACGTTAAGTCCGGTTTCCCTTAAAAGTTGCAAAATTAAATATGACCGTCGAGATTTTACGCGTTCATGAAGATTATGTGACAAAAACAATGTTTACCTTAACGTTAACTGAATGGCTTGCTAGTCCTGGTGGCACCAAATTTTCAAAACCGATTGAAGTGTTTTTACACGTCTGCGAGGAAGAAAGATGGCACGTATTGTAAAAGTTCATCGATTAAATCCATTAAAGCCGCCATTGATCATTTCCTTCGCTTGCCGCCACACAACAAACCGTTTTTCACTATCTCTGACCAGGCAAATAAATTATTAGACCATTTGTAAAAGGCCTCAGGAAAACAGGCGTCATTTCCGGCGTAGTCCGTAAGAAACCAATTTCCAATGAGCAGATGAGGAAACTGTTCGACTTAAGCAAGCTCGGATCGGCCGAGAGCAAACATCCCGCACAGCTACAGAGGACGACCTAGTTTTATCGCGGTCTCTTTTTTGGCCGATGAGGACGAGAGAATCGACGACAGCCTAGCGCCAACATTTTCGATGTCCTTGCGAAAAACACCTCAAGGAGTTGAGTGTTTTGAGCTGATTCGAAGTAAGGCCATGCCCTTTTTTTTCGTTTATTGTAGAATGCGTTTGCTGATTTTGGGTCAGTCTGTCGGAAAAGGAAAAGAAAAAACAAAAACAAAATTGGAAAAGGAGTCTGGAGCTAGGAGGCCCGGTACCTCAGCATAATGTCCGTGGAGCCTGGAAACAACAAGGTGTGGTTACAAAGTCAACATCACGGCAATGGAGGAAGGAAAATCCGACGTCGTTGTTCAAATCAAACGAGAACAGGGAAAAACTAAAAATCTGTAAGGCAAAAAATTGCTTATGTTTCAGATTAAAGAGACAATTGTTTGAAATAGTGTGTCATTGCCTTCATTGCCTTCTGCGGCGTTGACAAAACCAGATCGGACCGGACCGGACCGGATCGCGCATCGGATCACGCATCGGATCACGGATCGGGTCACGGATCGGATCACGGATCGGATAACGGATCGGATAAAGGAAAAAAATTCAAAATTCAAGATTCAAAATTCAAAATTTTGTTGAGCAAATTACACTAGAGTGACTACTGTGAGCAGAACGTTTTATTTAATTCAGGTGTGATATTCCTTTATTCTTTTATAATATCAAGCCAACTGGGAGCTGGTCACAGATGAATTTTTTTCAGGCTGTTGGGTTTTGACTGCGATGATCAATCATGTCTTCATGTCTTTCTCCGCAGTTCAGATAAATGATATTTCGTATATTCGCCTGCATCAAAGGTAAACTGTCATAAAACGAGTAAGCATGGTAATAATAGGACGAACGTATGAATCGAAACACAAAAACTAAAAACACCAAAAAAATTAAACACCTGATGATTTCAACCAATTTCCGTTCTGAGACAAGTCTATACTTTTACAAGATGTGAGTTTGGAATGCGATATTTCGTATTGGAATAAAACGAAACAAACCATTTGTATTTCAAGGAAATATAGCTGTTTTACAAAAAAATTATAGGAATAACATCGATAGTGTGAACGATAACGCAATCCGAGAATAAACAACATTTTAGGAGTTACGTCACGATTTTAAGCGTCATTTTTAGGGTCGTAGAGAGTTGCCTTTATATGGAATAAAACCTTAAAATGATCGTGTTCTAGGATAGAAAGCACTTAAGAGGCAAGAACAAATCAAAACGGAAAGAGGATCGTTAAGGAGGGCAAAGATTAACGAAGACTGCAAATGACGAACTTGAAAAACTAGGCTAGTTTTTTTCAAGATGCGCAAATCGTGATGTAGCTCCTTTAAAGCAAGTCATGTCCTTAAGCTTTCGTACGTAAGCTTTCTCATTAACTGTAACGCTAACTTAACGCTCACATCTGACACGAAAAAGTAGCCGAGAATTAGCTACTGATACTAACAACAATTTCAAAAACGAGAATGGAAGGTTCACGCAAGCTTCGAGCCAACTATCGTTCAAATATAACTACATCTGCCTGTTCATTACAGTTTAAATTCGTCGTAAATCAGGCGCTTATGTGGCTTTTTAAATGACCTGTTGTCATTCTCTGTAATTAACATGTCATTGCGTCAAATTCGGGATTCTTATTTTTATTTAGCATATTTCAGTTTTCCACTTTTATTTTTTATTTATTATTATCTTATAGACGATTTGATTTTTTTTGTTTTCTTTTTTCTTTAAAAGGTTTTTTTTCTTTTTTTTTGTGATCCGATCCGTGATCCGGTCTGGTCTGGTCCGATCCTGGTTTTGTCAACGCCGTTGCCTTCTGCGTAACTTTTCTTTTTTTTTGAAAACGCGAAAATCTGGGTCGGTCGGACGACGCTAAACAGAGAAAAAAAAGGGGATGGCCTAAGCCCGGTTCATTGCCAGCCACGAAAAACCATCAGGGTGGCCTCGGAGATTCTGAAGATGAATCTGACGCTAAGATACGGTTTCTGTCCATGACTCTGAATCTGGCCCACAATGAGCTCCACACATACAGCTCGAAATGCCAAGGCTTTCAAAGCAAGGAAATACTGAAAGAGATCTCTTCGAGAATAATTTTGGCACAACGTCTGTGTCACATGGCGATCAAAGTTTTCCGCAGCATTATTACAATGGCAATGTGCAAGTGCACAATTATTCAGCTCTTCTCCATGACTCGAACTTGAACGCTTTTCAAACTTTCTGACCAAGGTTATATCTCCTTCATTTGATAGACGTTCCTTGAATCCTACTTGATTGTAATTTCATTCAGCAAATTCGCTTGCTTCGCTTTCAAAGTTTTCATTCAACTAATTTTACAAACAGCGCGCATGTCATGTGTTTTCCCACTTGTTGTTTTTGCCACATTGACTTCCGGTCGCTTTGTAAAATTAAAATCCAATAAAATTAAGCTTTAATTTCCAAGTATACAAACGCACCAAATCTAATAAAACAATTATTCCATTCGCGCTTGTTGGATATGAGATTGGTTATAGTCAACTCATATCCAACGCACGCCCATATAATAATTGTTAAGTGACCGCGCAAACACGATAGTGAGGCTCGCAGTGACTGCACGGTTACTATTCCAATATGGCGTCGGGCGCCGCGTCGGGCTCGGTTACTTTATTCCAACATGGCGCCGGGCTTGGGCGCTCTCGTTCGGCCGAGTAATTACGAACAGTGTCCACACCTGAGTGAGCGAGTGAGTGAGTGAGTGATGCATTTGCATATCAGAGTCCCCGTAACAAACAGGAGTACCCGACGGAGCCGCTCGACAGAAAACCCGCTCGACAGCCTGCAATTACGCTGGCTGGGAAATATTAGCATTAGACCATTTACTGGCTGGGGTTTACGTTCAGCGTCTGGCCTGCTAAAAACTTATTTAAAACACTGTCCCTAGCTGGAAAAAACGTGACTTGTTTGTTTTTCCTGGCTGTGACTTTTTCGAAAAGGCAATCAATCCCGTCCTGGGACATAAAAAACGCGCGAGTGAGCTCTAAAGTCTAAAGTCTTCCGCCGTGAGACGATAAATCGCAAGCGGTCGTACTTACTCCCAGCGCCACGCGCTGCAAAAGTAATGCAAATCAACGCGCGCGTGATGCCATGCCCGAAAATGATGGCTCCATTGTCAGATTGTTGCGGTTTACCTTTTTCATCAACCAGTAAAAATTGCACAACACCAGCAGCTGTCATTTTCAATGACGTAATAACACTAGTATCTCGAATGGCCAAATTCGTTAAAAACGTTCTTTTCAATGGAACACGGCCGATCTCCAGGATCTCCGCTCGTTTGTCGTTCCAAGGGCCTGAAGATTTGGGAGTGGATTTCGGTTTATACAGTGTCGGGTAAATTTGCATTCACGGGCAAACTCAAAACATTTCTTCGATACATACAATTTTAGATAGACAAGCGGGTCGCACACGCGATATGACAAGTCAAGAGAAAATGATTTTCTCTTGGACAACTATATTGTTAAAACAACAAATTAATTTCCGGTGAGGTAATTAGCTTTGCCAAATATCTTTAAAGATAATAAGGTGTTGATTTCAGAGAGAGGAACTTTTCAGCGGAGTGCTTTTTATTTGGTTTGGTACATTTCGCTGACCCCTGGCACATGGACTAACAAGTTGGACCTGGTACATGAACTACTTGAATGAACCACCAATGGACTACCCTAAATGTACACCCCTAAAATTTCTAACAAAAGTCTAGGAATCAGTTTGTCTGCTCACGTTCCAATCTTCTGGGAACAATTTTTAAACTTCATCGCTTCTGCATGCATTGCGTGCCGTTTATTTTTATTCTTTGTACTTGCTTATTGCAGCGAAATCGAAGTTTATTTGGGCTTTATTAGGCCGAAGTGGGGAGGGGTGGTAAGGACACTTTCACTTCCGGCTACGGTCCACAATTTCTGTCCACAAACTTCCGAATGAGCTAAAAAGCGCTCATAGTTTTGTATAGAGTTTTCGTGCCTAGCCTGCAGTACAGGCGGATTAGCGGGCTCTAGGGCGATACACGAGCGCGCGCGAAGCGCGAGGCGAGAAAAATCTGCCTGTAGTCACACCATTGTTTATGCTTTACCGCCCCCTTGAAATGATTGGCATGAAGAATGAGAGAGAACAAAGCCATTCAATTTACTGCCGCGAAAAAATGTCTCTAATAACCAATTAACAAATGTATACATGACGCAAAACAGTCAACAGACGTGAACATCTAAATTTAGCTAAATTTAAATCATGTTCCGAAATGAACCGGTCTCTTGAATGAGCTAATAACGATAACGCATCTCATTAAATGGTTCTGCAACCATTTTTCGATCGTTAAATCAGTTGTTATGTGGAACCAAGCGGGCTATTCACCTGATACATACTACTTCCGCTACGGTCGCTTCAAAATCTAACGAATATTGCACGTTACATGTACAATTAAGATTACAGAAAATGGATATCGCATGATGTGCTCTGGTGACGGTTATAACTTCTTTCTTCTGTAATCTTTGGAGATCAGGTGCTTTTTCCTTATCTACTCTCGGAGAGTTCAGACGTATTTTTTCTCGCGCTCCGCTATTTTGTATTTCAGTCGGTTTTCAATTGGTTTAAGAATGTCTCTTGCAAACGAGAATTCATCATCAATTGCATCTTTGGCTAGTCGATTCAACTACTTGGACACGAAGGATCAATTCAAGTGGTATGGGGATTGTAAAGATTTGATTTGACTGGTCAAGATATTACTTGAGTTTACGGAAGATGGCGATATCTCAGAAGATCCAGCCCATAAAATGTTTTTATTCAAGGTGGGTGATCATGATATCATAGTCATAGTGGTATTCTTCAACTCATACCGTCCAAATCCAGGGGTCTGGTTACGCCATCTTGCGAGAAAAACTAGGCAACTTCTTTGCATCAAAGCAAAACCTGCTTGCTCTTCAACCGAACTGAGACTCTCAGCAATGTCCGCTCGCGGCCTCAAATTAAACCAGTCGACCCTTGTGAGATAACTTTAAGAATTCCTAGGAATTTCCTAAGAATTCTTAGGAAAAAATTCCTGAGAATTCCTAGGAATTCCTAGGAATCTAAGGTGTGAATTTTCACGGTAATTCGGATTCGGAGTTCCTAGGAATTCCAAGTTTACATAGAGCTGATTTGGAATTCCTAGGAATTCCTAGGAATTCCAACTCAAATATACTCACCTCCCAAAAATTCCTAGGAATTTCTGAGAATAACTTGGAATTTGTAGGATTTTTTAAGAATAGGTTGGAATTTTTTGAAAATCTGAGAAAAACTGGGAATTTCGTATCATTTGTAGACCAGACAAAATTTTGATGAAATGCCCGGCATTAAAATAACAAATAAAGTCACTGATATCGTATCAAAGCAATACATGAAATGTATTGCGTTGGATTGCTCCTTCAACTCTTCGCAGAACCTGCGGTCTGTAACCCAGACTTTGCCAAGCCCTTCCGCGTGTGAGGGTGGTTCTATGGTTAAGAGCCATTCACAGAAAGTCAAGCAACAACGTAATGAACTTCAGCATCTTGTTCACTCGAAGGTAAATATGCAAATTACCAACAGTTCGTCACCTAGTCAAGAACGCCTAGGAAATATTGCTCTTCAAAATGAGGTCAAGAAATTAAAAGAGAATTTCGAATATGAACGTTCATCGAATGCAAGGACATCTAACAAAGTAAGAACCCTAGAAAATGAATGGGACAGCTGCCTTGTTACAGCCATACAACTGTTAAAAATGATGACCAAACTCGGCCAACACCTACAAACACCGCGTCACCTCAGTTCGATAAATCGTTACCTCTTCATCGTGATGATAACACGGATTGGTTAACTGTTGGCGGGCGGCGGGTAGAAGTTAAATCGACCATCATTTTGGGCGATTCGACGATTAAATATGTGGACTCCAGAAGAATGAAATGTGATGGGAAAAATGTGTTTCGCAAATGCTTCCCTTGTAGCTCCAAGCCGGGAAGACATGAAGCGTTATATTTATGGTTCCAAGTTTAGCGAAAGATCCAGATTAAGTGGTAATCCACATCGGAACAAACGACTTTAATCGTGATTCCCGCTCAGTAGCAAACAACATCATCGAATTAGCAAATGAAGCTGAAGGCCCAGCTAAAAAACGCAAGGTTTTCGTTTCCAGTATCATTTGTCGTCGTGATTCCACACTCAACAACAAAGTGAGACGGGTAAACAACTTGTTGAGCTCGTCGTGTCATCAATATTCTTGGTCTTTCATCGATAATTCAAGCTAATTCAAACATTCTAGAAAACCATCTTAATAACGATGGTATTCTCTTAGTTAAAAACATTTCCTTTGCAATCCGTAATACCTCTAATTAGGATATTTTGGGGACTGAGTCTGCATGCCCAAATGACTTTTCTTCCAAATCCAATACAGTGACATTAGGTTACTCTCTTCCCATCAACAGAGGATTTAAATTTATTTCTCACAACATTGTGCATTTTGAAGAGCTTCAATCAAATTTAAGTAACCAATTAGTTGTTTTGCTCGCTCTAAGGGTTAATACCGGGGGGTTAACATCTTAAAAGATGAATTATTTTCTACCGCTGGGTATGATCAGTAACTATGCTAAAAATATCTACATCAGCCCTCAAATTTCTTGCTAAATATTTTCATATTAACTGGTAATGTTTAAGCGTAAAAGCCTATTTGTAAAAGTATATTTTTTACGTACATTATTCCAAGCTGGAAGCACAAATATGAGCAAACATTTGCAATTGCGTGCTCGTTTATAGTAGACAAACTCCGTGCGACTGATTCGACTGTATTTCGACTGTATTTAATGAGATGCGTTATCGTTATTAGCTCATTCAAGAGACCGGTCACATACCCTGGTATTCGATCATGAAAATGTTTAACAAAACGAGCGGCTTGTCGTTATACACCTTAGAACTGGATGGCATGTCATGAATTTCCCTTTAGGTATGTGAATCACATATCCTGTTATACGATAATAAATTGTATACCCAAGATCTGGCTGTTATGAATTTCCTTTTGGGTAGGTGAATCCCACACAGATGGTCTCTTACTAATGAATAACAATAGTTTTTCTTAATGTGTTCCAGGTTTCTCCTGATAAATCCAACAGTAAAAGTAAGTAAAGTAAAACTTTATTTAGCCACCGGGTCAGCCTTCGTGATAATGCTAGTAACATAAAACGAATATTAAACATGACTAAGATCCTTAAAGAGGTCCACTCCTAAATATTTATTTTGTGTACTGTTTTTATTCATGGTGCATTTCTCCTTTGCGCGGGACCTCCGATTTTTTTCTCCTTGGACTCATTAAAGAACGCCGTCTGATTACTAGTATTGACTTAATTAGGAGCCTAGGAAGATTAGTCCCAGCCGTCCACACTACACCCGAAATTGCAGCTCTTTACCAAGGTTCTTTTAATTCTGCGATTAAGTTGTCGAGCGTTTCGGTAGGAAGTTTTTCCTTCCTTTTTCATCTTCCCCATTACTACACGTATAGCTTCAGTATAGCTTAAGGCTTTCGAACACTTAAAGGCCATCTTCATCAATAACGTCCTTGAACATGGCGAGTTGATACTCGGGGCTTTCCCGCTCCAAACCAAGTAATTATTACAGTATTACTGTTTCCATAGCTTCCAGTTCTCGCGGATCTCGCTACTTAATTGACCTCAAATCTAAATGTTGCGGAGACAATGATATCTGGTGGAATAACATTGAAAATTGTGATACTTTAGGCGGCGAGACACTGGAAGGTGTTTTCGCTCGTAGGCATTCGTAGACGGTAGACATTGTCGACGAATTTGAACTACCCTTTCGCTGCAACGTGCAATTTTAGATGGCTGAGAGAATCTTAAACGAACGTCATCAATCAAGGCTTAATCTGGCTACTGTATCTCAAGATACACAAGGTGAACGCAGATTTTAATATCTAACTGTATGTATAGCGTAAATTACAAAGTCGTTACAGAACATAAGGGTGCATCTAAAGAATGTTTGGCAAATTGGCATATTATAACCTTAAATTAAGGTATGTCTGCCATTTTGAATAATCAAATCCAGCCGGTGTCAGAAACTCGTCTGTCCAGTTTGGCTATGACGTCAGTGCTTTCTCATTGGTATCGTTGTAGAGCAAGGTTGTTTCCAGACAAAACTCAAGATCGCTGGTAACAGCAACAAACCAATTTATTTCCGTAAGGTAACTTCACGAATTTACAACACTAAGCTTCTTCAAATTTGAACCAATCTCTCCTACAGAAGAGACTCTCGCCCTAATATACATGAGGCTTAAAGTTCTTGAAACTTCTATTAGGAGCTAAATTAAGTAGTTTGACACAGTTTCTAATCTGAGTAATTACATAAGGATCAGAATGTTCTGGAATGTTCTTAGACAAATTGGTCACGGCTGAATGACGTCCGGTTCTAGATTGTTCTAGAACTTGACTTAGACAATTTTTCG
>NC_138149.1:18684900-18819900 GCF_964199315.1 Orbicella franksi | reverse complement strand
TGCAGAATAGTCGTGAATTGTCTTGACTGCAATCCAAGTGATCTAACCATTAGCTATTCAAAGGTTGTCATTCTCAATGGCACCATTACTAACTAGCTCTTGCAGTGCACAGCGACAATTCCTCTTATGTGGTCAGAAGCTAAGTTTCCTAAGAGTAGACCACGATATAGAAGAATCATCGACATGATGGGTATGCAGGGCATTAAAAAAAATTCCTTTTGGCCAATTCAATTCAGTGAGTAACTTTATTCCTTATACTCTTATAACAGTAACAACTATCCATTTAACAGGCCTCCACTTCATTTGATCGCAAGATTTCATGGCTCGCCTGATCTGATCAGACATCCAGGAAGGCTAGTTGCTGTGCTCACGAATTGAAAGAAAAAAATTAAAAGATAATATCCTAGATATTAAACGATAAAACTGCCAACTTCGACGAAAGACAAATACATCGATAATAATGTGATACATTTCTAAACACCCAAACACTCACTTAAAAAAAACACGACTCGGAAATTTGAATCCAACGTTTTACTAAACTGACAGTAAGACTCACCATCATAACCCGATGTGGCTTCTTTCCTTAGTAAACTGGTATATTGAGACAGCGAGGAACCCAAATTTGCAGTAAACTAGGTGTCTATATTGTGTAGTAAACATTGAACAAACAAGCTGCAAGCCGGCAGCTTCGAAGATTCTTGCCACTGGCCAACGTAAATTGGTGCTATTAGCTAGCCTGAATTCGCTTTCATCCTTGCCGGCTTCTAACAGTAGTCCAAGACATGGAAGACATAGAGTAAACTAATCACATTAAATAAACGCTGAATAGATGACCTTAATGTGAGAAAAATCTTAGACTTTTGGTGTTCGCAAAACTGCAAAAGTTATCAGGAAGTGAAGGAAAAGCAATGTAGCAAAGGAAGGAGTAAAATTAGACTCAGATTCTCTGACCTCTCTCTTTTTTATTCTATATTGTGGTTGTGGTTGTGGTTTTCAAATTGCGGATTCTAAAACAATTAAGATGTTGTCGTGACCTACTGCACGATGACCTAACTTTCTTATCTTGTAAAAACATCCAAACCAATAGGTCCGCCATGCGTACTTGTGGGCTTATGCTTAGTGTTATTTCATTCGGTTGGAGTTTGTTTTTAAAAATCAGTATCTGGGAGCTGAATTGCTATATTAGTGAGAAGGCAATCACTGAAAATGTATAGGCATTACTTTGAAACTGGAGACATTGTACTCGTGGTAAAAAACTTGTGGTCCCTTGGTCTCATCCTGGAAGAAAAACCAAACAAGATTGAAAGAGGGCTTGTGAGGAGAGTCAGGCTGAAAACCAAGTCCATGGTCCTGGAACGTTCCATCGACGAGACCGTTCTTCTTGAGGCTCCTAGACTCCACAATTGTATTATGCAATGATCCAGTTTTAAATAAAATTGCTTGTATATATGGCTTAACAAATTTAAATAAGGCAAATCCATACATCACATTAATGTATGGTCAACAATGCTAATTAACAAAAATAGCAAAGAAATCACTGTCTAAATCTCCAAATATACTAAGCTTACTTTTCGGACAATGTGATTATGATTTCTTAGTACAGTAAACAAATGCAAATAAACTCTAATATGGTAATTTATTTCACTTTTGAATATCTACCTTGGACAAAGAGAAAAGGTGACAGTTCATATTCAAACTGAGGCGAAGAAGCGTACTTACTCAAAAGGGTAAAAATATATTCCGCAAATCGACGGCTTTCCAGTCAACTGATCGTTGAATGACCTCTTCCGTGAACTACATTTGTAAACAAGTAATTCCACTAAATCCATCCAAATGTAAAGCGATGAAAGATATTACCCTCTTGTTTCCGAAAGTCTCGAGAAAGCATCTGTGATTTCAACTTATGTAGTTTTCAAACTCAAGCGGTACTGTCTTTGAATTTGTGGTCACTGATGGAGACATTTTAAACTTCTGACGGATCAAAGTAATGAATATTGGCTTTTAAAAGTACAACGGCTCCTGTAGAACCTGCACTGGACACATGCCAAGTCTGTCCTAGCTTTCGCGAGGAACTTTTCTCCCATTGTCTCGATTTGTTGACTTGCATGAACACCTGAAAGTAGAACAACAATCGCAGACGGGTTTCGTTATTTGTACTTAATAACTAGATTTTCGACGAGTTAAAAAAATGATAAGATGTGGAACTCAAGACCAAGCTCAAAATCAAAAACGACTTACCGTTAAAACTAAAAGCAGGGGAAACTAGAGACCACGATGGCTAGTGCGCCGTACGACACAAGACCACTTGTTGAAGCTTATGTAACTTAGCCGAGCGTAGACTGGAGCCTATCCTTGAGGATAGCAAACCACGCGACAAGCGCTCTGTTCACCGTGACAAATCCAGGAATAAATATCTTGGACCATGACATTGCGTGGTTTACACTTCGTGTAAGCCACACAAAAACCGCGTGGAAACATAGTGTAACACTAACGATACTAGAATGCATGCCTGTTACATGTTGGGTTCTGCCGTAAGGAAAACCACTCAACATTTGTGTGTGATCCCGTATGCAATGTATCCTCCACGTTATATATATAGAAGACACAAATGCTAACTAATCTGAGCATGCGTTTAGAGCAAATTAGTTTTGTTCTAAAGAGAATAGTACCACAAGGAGGGCAAGGGGCTACTTGAAACCAATATATAGCTTTGCGATGTCCACACCTAACTGACGTAGATGGAACATGTTTTACGTAGGGTACACATGTACCTCTCCCACCTCACCCCCACCACTTCCTTGCCTCTAGACTAATTAATTAATTGGAATTAATTAATTAAACAAACATTAAAGTTTACACCTTAGCACCATGGTGGCAGGCAGCCCCCAGAACCATCCCAATAGTGCACTCTGAACTAAAAATTACAGAAGACAAAATGTAACAAAACTGGAGCCTTCAAGTGAGAAAGACAGAGTGGTTGTACCTTTGTTCACTAAGTTCTGACAACTCTCTATCCACTCTGGATTCCTCATCTTCCCCTTCCACAATAGATTGTGACACCTACAGAAAGAAAACAACATTCAAATTCATGAAGTTGAAATGAATGCTGGATGCACAAAACTGTCATCATAAAACTGTTAACCGTATCTATAAGAAAATTATTGATCGGTTGGTTCTCCACGCGCCATTTGTAACGTTAAAGGTACGCGATCATGTGGGTGTCCAATTACAGATAACCAATTACAACTCTGAAATTGGAAACCTTTAATTGGATACCTATGCCATTCGCATGTCAATTATGTGTGCTCTAATGGCTTACTTGTTAATGTTTCTTGCTGTTTACAAAAGTTATGGAAAACGCTACTAACTTTCTTGAGTTATTTTTCTGTAAAAAAGTCGGCGCATCAGGGTATGTTATGGACGGGTCAATGAATGAGTGAGTGAGTGAGAGAGAGATGTATGTATGTCACACCAATCAGATTGAATCTACTATAAACAGCCAAATCAAATTTCTTGTTGTAAAGGTAAATGGTATGTGAGAAGATTCGATCCCGATACAGTTCAGAATGGCGATATTTATTCTTCTATAAAAGACGAGGAAGTATTCATATATTGGGCTTACTTCGACATTTTCTGTGGGTTAGGCTGAGGATATTGTGGGTGGGTTTGATAATCATTTGCAACTGGATAATCGGTCAAAGAAACAGTGTTTGGCATATAACTACAAACATGCGATGAAGGGTGAGCTTTTCCCATCAGATAAGTTTTTGAATTGAGTCTACTAATAGGTTTAAGATGTGATTATAATATAACTGAGCTACTACGCGCGCTCTGATTGGCCGATAGGTTTGTTTAGATCAGAGTATGTAAACACAGTTGTGACGTTTTAGATTCTCGCGTATTAATTTTTGAGAATTATTTTATAAAAGCAATAGAGCACTTTTTCCGCGTTTACATAGCCTCATCTAAACACTCGAGGGTTGGGAGAATTCTCGAAAGTTATGCAAACCCTCGACTACGTCTCAGGTTTGTATAACTGTCCCGAATTCTCCGAACCCTCCTCGTCCAATTACCATTACAAATTGAGAGTTATTTATTAATAAGACTATTAGGTCAAAACAACTGTCCCACACAAGGACCCAACTTTAGGGGACAGGGTACCCCTGCTGGCTTATCCAGATTGGAGGCAGGGCATCTCCCACCCGCCACCTTAATGGAAGCGGTAGGGGGCCTTGACAGTTACTTACCTCCTATATTGCTTAAAGCCACCCATATGGATGGGACAGAGGTTACCCACCATCCCTATGGATAGCGCAGGAGGTCTTGATTATTACCTGCACCTATACAGATCGGGTAAGGAAGTTTTAACTGCTACTCTGTTGACCTATTTAGATGGGGTAGGGGGTCTTTACAGTTAGAGGCTGGAGTACCTCTTGTTTGGTCTCCTCTACCACCTTGTTAAAGTGGTGGGGTAGGGGAGGGCTCTTGACTGTACTGTACTGTAGTGTAGAATATTTTAAGTTTCAGGCATGGCACTTGAAACACTGCAAAGATATTTGGTGTGAACTTGGCTGGGATTCCAAACAGAAATGAGACAACATAAGACTACAATGATGTTTAAGGTAGTAAATTGTTAACGTCCCTCTCATTTGTCTAATTTGTTAACTTTATCACAAACCGACACGATTATGGTCTTCGGTCTTCCAAATCTTGAAGTCCCAAAAACAAGAGACTTCTTTGAGACAATTTAAGACCAAGATCAAGTTGCATACTATCAGCACAAAGTACATTAATTCTTTTAGTGTCGGATTTACTCTTACTTTATGTTTATCTATAGGTTAATATAAATATAAATTACAAACCATTGCTTTTAGGAAGACAAATCCTTTACTTTTTGTACAGTGTTAGGGTTAGGGTTAATCAAAGTTGTTGCTCAAAGGTTGGAATTCAAAGTAATCCTGAAATAACATTGATAGGTGGAGAGGGACAAAAGGTATTTATGTTAAAATGTCTAAAATGACTGGCTAAACAAGTGTATCAACTCTTTTCACATGTGATTGAGGGGCAATTTTGGTTGCAAACATTTCTTAGTGCTGAAATTCAATGTCATTTTTTTTCTGACCAGTATTGCATAATGCCCTTACCACTGTCAACTGTAGTCTACCATTTTTTCAAAAATCAAGACATTTGTTTGAAAAGATTTTGTATCAAACAACCCTACTATTTGATCTACAGTAGTCTTACTGTTCAGTGCAAAATGAAATAACCAGTCGGTTTTACAAGGGAATGATACTAACAATAATTTCCTACAGTGCAAAGATAGAAAATGTTTTCACCTTTTGAACAGATAAATTTTGCAGAACTTTCAGCTTGCTGATAACATAATCAATACGCAAATTCCAAGTGAGATTTTTGTGTATCCTAGTCCCAAGAGGCTTTTTCCCCATTGCCTCCTTTAGTTTGGTATCAATCCAAAATAAATTTATGCAGGTCTTGTCCGCACAACGAGGATTTGAGTACTTAGAATTAACATTTGCTTACTTTTTTGGCATTGGGCTTCATCCCATTAAATTAAGGCTGAACCAACAATTTGCATTATTTAGACTTTCTTGTAGTAATTGTTGTATGCTTTCACACATGTTACCACTTGACCAGATGGTAGTGTCATTGGCATACATCAATTTCAGAATTTTGTATAGAAAGTGGCAAATCATTTACGTACATTGAAAAACATGATGGACCTAAAATGGATACCTGTGGAACTCCTAGTACATTAGAGGAAGTGGCATTGATGTTTTCCCTAATACAATACATTTCTGCCAGCATTTGCTCAAATATGATTTAAACCATTGCATAGTGTACTCTCTAGTGAAGCACATTGATAATTTGGATAGAAGAATGTCATGATTGACTAAGTCAAATGCCTTGCTTAAATCAAGCAAAATGGCTCCAATAAGCTTTCCTCTGTCCAATTCCTTGAGCCAACGATCTGTAATGTTAATTACTGCAGTTTCACATTAATAATTAGGTCGACAAGCAGACTGATGTTTGCACAGCAGATTATACTTTAACAGGTGTTTCTGATAAGTTGCAGATACGTGCTGTTCTAGAGGTTTAGAAAGGATTGGAAGTCAGTAGTGGAATCTTTTTTGTGAAGTGCAGCTGGTAGAGTTTCTTTTAGTATATGAACACTGACGCTATCTAGGCCAGTGGCTTTGTGAGATGGGATATTCTTCCAGTCATTTTCAATTATCCTCTCTGTCATTGTTGGAATTTTGAAGACATCTGTGACAGTCTCAGACATGCTGTTGTTGACGAGATGGAGGAGCTAGTTATTTGCAACCAGACGTGTAAAATTCAAGTTCATCTCCATTGGTGAAGAAGTAAATGATGTAAAATAATCATCACACCCATTGTCAATGATTACATGGCTCAGTGCTTGTGTGACTGGCTTCAATATTTTCCACTGATTTTTTATGTTATCTTTGTTTTCCACGATCTTCTGTTTGAAATAGTTGGCTTTAGCATTTGCTCGAGGTAACAGAAGTATTCCAAAACTGAACAAACACTTCAACACATTTTTAAAACAGTGTACTTAGTATTTCGAGTCCTTTGCAATGCACAGATTCAGCCCATCACCAGAAGTTACATGGAAGTGACGCCTAAGGGCCATCTGGCGCAAGTCTTAAAAGTTGTGCGGAAAAATTAAGTGTCATGGAAGACAAAGCCTTGCAAGAAATGAGTTTAAATCTCACTCCAGATGATATCCCATGTTTTTTGGTCGGTAATTCAGAAGATGTAGGTAAATGGAATGTACTGCAGCTAAAATTCTGGCTTAAATGCAGAAGAAAAGAAGATCCCGTTGAAAAGTAAGTTCGATATTTTGTTTTGCTGTTTGTTTTCTGGATGGTTATGTGCGTTGCACTGTTCCAGGTGAATACTTACCTACTTGCTTTTTGTATTCCCTTGTGTGCAGAGTAAAAGCATTCAATGCAATACCCTATTACGGAGACAAGGTTTACGATCCTGACCCTGATGAAAGCAAAGCTTGAGAGGCTTAAGCGCTCCAGTGTGTTCCAGTGTAACTGAGCAGAATGTCCTTGGGCAAACCAGCCCCAATAGTACGTGTTTTGATAGCTACCCACTGGACAAGTCCACGCTATTCTCAGAAGACTTTTCTGTTTTGCCATCCTTTGTGCCTATGGATGCTTTCGAACAAGTTAAAAATTCAGGAAAGTCATCAAAGAAATCTGCAAACGCTGAAGTTGTTATAAACTCTAATGACAAGGGTCTTCGTATGATGAACTTCGTAGATGAAATGCAGGTATATAACAACGTGGAAAAAAATATAATTTATTTGCACCCTTCTTGTTGGACATCCTACAAAAGAAATGTTAAGTACAAAGTAAAATTGGTCATCAACAGAAGAGAAACACCCAAGATCCAGGCAGCAAAATGTGAAAGGCAATGTCCCCCTTGCAACTGTGGGTGTTGCTGTCATGTAATGGCTATAATTTGGAAGCTTGAGAACATGATGAGAAACTCGCAACTACAAATTTCCACCCCTGATAACAGATGCTGCACATCGAAGCCGAGGCAATGGGGGAAAGGAAATAAAAGAGCGGTAGAATTCCAGTTATGGTCTCAACCCTTGTAAAACCAAGCCATGCCTCTGACCTATCTGCTAGGAAGAAAAGAGGATTACAATCACAATTTTATGATCCCAGGCCCCCCAAATTTCAGAATCTTGATGTTGATGGCATTCTTAAATTGAAACATGATCTTAACAGCATAAATCCCCACATACCCTTTGGAGCAATGTTACCATATCACAAGTCAATCCAAACAGTGATGACTATAGTTGGCAAAGTTGCTAAAGGTTCCATTATTCATGAACAACTTCAGGATTTTACTGCTCCCAATTCACTTGTTCCAACCTCTGTGCATAGCAGCTCATCTGTTGCTCAAACAAGCTGGACCTCTGTGAGCATTACTTCACTGACTACTGAAGAAATAATATTACAGTCCTCTTGCCAGCTTACCAACCAAGGGCAAGGAAGGCTAAACGAAGGGTATGGCAAAGAACAATGTTCCATTGCCAATGATATAGCTGTTCCCACCCACTGGCAAGTGCCAAAGAAATCAAATATTGCACAATTTCCTGAATCCATTGTACCCCCCAATATCAAACATGTCAGTAAATCACATGGTTAACTGACATCATTTTTGTAACAATCCCCTCAACAGTTGAAAACATCATTTATTGAAACATTAACAGCTGGACAAATGGAAGTTAAACTTGCAACAAGAGGGCAATCTTTCTGTAGTCCATCTCGACAAAGTGCTCCAAACAACAATAGAGGGCTCTGTTGGAAGCGAATTTTTTGTCGCCATGTTTCATCTTTATCTCCCATGTTTCCCTTAGAATTTGATCTTTCGGAAACGTGTGAAAAATTAGATCTTTCCTGCTATCAGAGCGATTGTTACACAATGCTGCAGCACAACACTTGTGACTTAAATGCTTATATTAGCCACCATATTTTCCACCTTGGCCCTTAGGCCTTGCTTCCATGCAACTTCCAGTGATGGGCTGAATCTGTGTATATCAATAATCATTAAATGTTTCATTCTTATCTAAATGTTGTTCAAGATGACAATGTACTGTAACTACCTGTGTCTCCACTTGCATTACTTTCTGGAATGTTTCCCATTCCTCCTCAGCTGGATCCTTGTATTCCACTTTTCGGATCTAAAGTGTGTGACAGAGAGCAAAATTTAAAAATACAAACGAACGTTATAGAGGTAAGTACTTTTACCTTTATTTACAGCTTATTTTCAACTGAAAGAGGATTTTGATCACGCATGTACTAAACAGAAAAATATTAGTGCGTTAAAAACCTGAATAATTAAAAACAATATTATAATTATAATAAGAACCTTCCCAGCATCCTATGCAGCTGAAAAATTTGCATGTTAACTAACGTTGTCAGTTTTGAAATCCGGGAGGTTGCTGTATTACATAAAAAAAACACTTGCCATGAAATAGATATTTTTGCAAATTTGGTGTGATGACTTCACCAGTCATGTGACCATGTCTAAAAGTGCATTTTACCCCTGTGTGAGGACAGGTATGGAAAAACTGGAAAGCGCTTCACATATTTCAAAGGGTAATGCTATAGAGCATTTGGAAATGGCCACATGACTTCTGCCATGTCACAGTTAAGGGGGCTATTTTTATTATATTTTTGTGAAGATACACTCTTTGCAACCTTGTGGTTGTTACATCACTGGTCACATGATTAGAACGTGCAATTTTTTAGATAGCTTTAAAATTGCATTTCTTCTCAATAATGAAGCATAATTTTGTGTGAAGTTGTAGAATTTTTAATACAGTATTTGAAAAGAGCCACTATTATTTCTTCCTAAAAACAAACCCAACAATAAGTATAAGTGAAAATCACAGAGAAAAATTAGAAAAGATTCGTTGTTGTTTAAGCTGCTGGGAATACCACCGCCTAACCTCCTTGAGAAAAATTGTTGTGCTTAAAAGCCTAATCGCTTCACAGCTTGTTTATGTGCTCTCTCCCTTACCAACCAATCAACAGGTGTTGGATGAGATCAATAGCATTTTCTATCAATTTCTTTGAGATGGTAAGGGAGGCAAAATAAGAGAAGCATTATGATTAATGACTATGAAAATGGGGGACTTAAGGTGCTTGAAGCTCCTTCAATAAAGCACTTAAGCTATCCTGGGTGAGAAAATATTTAAATGACGATAATAGTGGAAAATGGAAGCTGCTGTTTGACTTTCAATTTGAAGATTATGGTGGAGTAGAGTTCTTCAGAGGCAACCTTGACAGAAAGGACGTTTCTAAATACATCAATGTGCCCGACCCTTTCGTTACTGAAATCGTGCAAATATGGACAGAAACGTGTTTTGAGGATACAATAAAATCCGTAGAACACCTTTTGTCATTAAACTTATGGCACAACTCTCTTGTAAAGGTTGGGAAGAAGCCAATGTATTACAAATCATGGTCTGCTAAGGGAATTCAAAAGGTCAGGCACTTTATGAGGGATGAAAGCAAATTTCTATCCTTTAATGAATTTAAGGAGCGCTTTGATGTCAAAACGAACTTTCTCGCCTTTTATGGTGCTATGTCATCTATAAAAAAACCTGAGAAATACGGTAAAATGCAGTTCCCTTCAAAAGGAAACTATGAATGCTTTACTAATGTCTTTTTAAGTGTTACCAAAACAAACAGAATGGTTTATCAAAAGTGCGTCAGCTCTAAACAGACTAACCCTTGTAAAACTCAAAACAAACGGCTTACTGACTGCCAAATTACCTGTTCTAAAGTGCGGTTTTTCGAGTAATAAAATGACCAAAATAAGGTGAGAGGACGAAGTGCTCCTTAAGTCTTAAAATACATTCGATTGACTTCAAACTTCACACAAATGTGGAACAACCACTCTAATTTATTTTTTGTTTTAAACTTATCTCAGATATGTTGATATAGTGGTTTTCCGAACCATTTTAAAAACACCTATGAAGCGTGTCAAAAATAACGGCAAAATATAGGTCATGTTTAACAGCATAAAAATGCATCTGGTACTTCACTTTTCGATTATTTTACTTTACAACCTTAAAATATCATTATTAAACATATACCATGCCAAGTTTCATGCTCGAACTTGCAGTATTTCCCTTAGAAAATAAACGAAAATCTATGCCAATGTGTTGGGTGCAAATAACACAATAATTATACACGAACAAGAGACAAATCAATTTCAATGGCGAAAATAAAAGGCTATCATTAATTAAAATCCCGGCAATTCACTGCTATCAGTAGAAACACAATGTCCACTATATAAAAGCTGTTTTTAGAAGTTTTCGAAGAATTGTGTGTTAACTTTGTTTAATTTCCTGTCCGCCGCCAGGCGGTGTTGGACATGACTCGCAAAGCATGCCGGGAGAAATTTTCCTGGAGCTCATTTTCATCTGATTGCTGAACGGCAAACACCACCATGCGCTGATGGTGATGTGAAAATATGAATTATAGGAGGTTCGCTCACATCCGATGCTGAAAGAAATCTGGAATGACATCCATATAAAATGTTCCGCATGCCAAGTAATAGCTGTAGATGACTTCTACTCAATTTACAAAGCCACCATTTTCAGTGCTGAACAGATGATTTTAGGAATCAAACCTTCGTGGTTCATGGAATCTCTATGGTTGAAAGATAAATTATTTCCATTTCTGACCTCTTTTAATTTGATCTTAACGTGCCCGAATTGAACCTACCTTCGGCACTTTCTTTCTTAGATATCTCGACTTGTGTATGAAGTGTATCAGTGTATTGCTTGCCAAAAGCATGGTTGTTGACAGATATTATGTTTTCGTTCGACGATAAGAGAGCTGAGAGGTAAAACCTATGAAGAAAAGGGTTAAATAATTCGAAATCTAAGCAATGTTTTGTCCTTGAAAACTTGTGTAAAGCTTCATTAATCGAGTTTCGCCTGCTGTCTTTCCTTATTAACCAAAAGGAATCATAAACAGCTTGCTAATGAGCTATGGCTCTTTCAAAGTAACATAAATAATTTGCAATATATGGAATTAAAAAACTAGATGCTTAATGGGGAAAGTAGGGTATGTTTTGCTTTAATGTAAGTGGTAAAAAGTAATTGTATTTGTCCCCTGTACCAGGTCACACTTCCAGCAAATTCTTGTTCAACTTACAAATCCAAGATTAAATATGTACTGTGTGGATCTATTTTGCAGACAATGGGATAACACGATTTTGGTCTTGCTCAACTTCCTTGGATGTGTTTAAAGTAAAAGGTCTACCAATGACTTTGCCTCATTCATTGCCACTGGCAATATCAATGTTCAAACTGACGAGAGTTTGAGATTTCTCTTCACCTAGTGCTTAGGTGTTGGATGTAACTTGCATCTGCTCCAAGTGTCCATTCCTGGGTTCTCAGTACATGTGAGGCCAACTAAAAGGGAAATCGAGCTCAATGGAAAGAGGGCTTGGTTGAGATATATGAGATAAATGCTTTGGACAAATAATATACCTCATGCTATTTAAAGCGGTTGCAACTAAAATTGCAGATGGGAGATGTGAAAAAAAAAACTGACTTACCTTTACTTGCAAATAATACCGGTAATTCAATTCCAAAGTATGCTTTTTAAACTGAATATTTTCAAAGTACTGACAAGCACAACAAAAAACCAGCAAAATAGCACAAAAACCATATTATGGAAACAGCAGCCAACATTAAGTTCACCTATAAATTAGTAAACTGGAAGATTGTGAATGATAGGCACGGTGAATTAGCAATGAATGAACAGCTCATGGTCCTGACCTGCCTTCATTGTGTGTCCTCATATCACACCTCTGCTGAAGTTTAAGGTTCAATGCAAGTTGTGTAAACTAAAGGGAGCTCTTCACCCAGAACAGTTTTTTTTTTTTTAAAATCTTTATTGAAACAAATTGATATTAATACAGCAAATTAGTTACTTACCTACATAATTATAATAACAACTAATATTACTAATACTAATAATATAATACAACTAATTAGTACTAATAATACTACTACAACTAATGTTATTACAACACTAAAAACACCAATATCACTAACAATAGACGGTAACCAAAAATAAAAAATTCCAACAAACTATAACTAAATATTTACAAAATATAATGTAAATAACATATTAATTAGTGTTACATAGGTCAACATACAGAAAGTGAATGCATATTAACACCTTTCAATAATTAAGCTTTTACAAGAGGCGACACTATCCATTTAGCTTCAAAGAAATCCTTTGTTTTTTTACTATGCAGACTTATATATTTTTCCGTTTCATATTTTACAGCAATTTTCTTTTTAAATCCATATATATATTTGGAAGAATTTGACTTCTTCTACAATCCCATAAGTACAATTTCCCAGTTATAATTAGATAGTTTAGCAGCTTAGCAGAATGGGAGTTTTGTGGTATCATTCCAACTAAAACATCTTGCAATGAAAGTCGAATGTTTTCCTTTAAAAGTTGGTGCCAGAATACTTCGAAGTCACGCCAGAAATCTATCGAGTAAGGACAGAGATACAGGAAGTGATATAGCGTTTCTGGTTCAGATGAACAAAATGAGCCCAAGTTGTTCATTTTAAAGCCAATTTTGTAAAGTTTAGCATTAGTGTAAAGAATGGAGTTAAGAATTTTGTATTGAAATGCCTTAACATATGCTTCAAGGGCAACACTATGCGGGATCGTAAAAATTTGTTTAACTTCCTCGAGTGTAAAATGAAATTCATTTTTCAGCTTGTTTACAATAGTTGGAAAAAGAACCTTTCTGCTTACAAGTAAAGTATAATAGTCTTTAGATTTCTTCTTTGTCACATCAAATATATTTTCGTCAATTTTTAGAGAAAGTTCACCTGTTGTTAATTTATGAGTACTATTTTCTAAAATGGAAGGAATGGAGTATCGAAGACCAGCCCAAACTAAAAAATTAGTTTTCGAAATCCTGTTAGAAACTAGGGAAAAGGAATCTTTGTTATTTAAATCAAAGGATAGATCGTTGATATGAACTACACCAGCTTCAAAATAGCTTTTATAATAAACTGTTTTATTATTAATGAGTATTTGTTTGTTATTCCAAAGAATATAACGCCAGTTTTTTTCTGCACAGAACATATCTCTAAATTCTGACCACCACTGCAGTAATTCTTGATAGAATAGAGAAATATTCAGTGGAAGGATGCTAACATCATAGTTGCAATGAAACAAGAAAAGGCCGCCAAAGCGTTCTAGGTGATATGTCAGATACCTTTTCCAGGTGCCATCATTTGAGCTAACTATTCGTTTTAGCCATGCCAATCGAAGCGATATTATCATGCTATCAAAATCAATCATCTTTAATCCTCCGTTGGAGTGTTCATTTATCGCCGATCTACGTGTGACTTTATCAGGACCATGCCATAAGAATTGAAATAATAACTGGTTTAACTGACTTACAAATTCTTGTGGGGTAGGTATTAAAGATGACACATAAACAAATTTTGGGATTAATAGAGATTTGATAAGTGTAATTTTGCCATAAATAGAAAGACCTCTTGAGGACCAAATTCTAGTCAGGTTTTTAATACTGTCTAATCTTTCTATGAAATTCTTTTCAATAAGCAATTTTTGATCATACGTGTAATAAATTCCTAGAGCCTTTATTGGTTCGTTAGGCCATTTAATCCCAAAAGGCTGTGCTTTGCAGTTCCTTGAAGAACCTATCCACACAACTTCCGTTTTAAAACAATTAATCTGTAAGCCAGAGACAATCTTGAAATCATCTAATAGCCTAAAAAGAGCAGTAGCAGAGCTTGTGTCGGCAAGTATTGCTGTCGTATCATTTGCGTATTGAAGAATTTTTGTCTCCTCACTCCCAATAGAGATACCTTTTATATCTTTATTTTGTCGAATCGCAATTGCTAATGTTTCTATAGTAACTACAAAGAGGTAAGGAGAGAGCGGGTCCCCCTGTCGTACCCCACGTTCAAGCTTAAAGTATTCAGATGAAAGTCCGTTGTTTCACCCAGAACAGTGCTCCGCAGGTCATTTGAAACTTATGTCAGTTTAAAATTTATAGTTACTGCAAGTCCTGTGGTCAACAACATAGTGATCATGTACTGATATTAACATTTCCTACATTGGCTGTTAAATATTTTGCCAAAAACAGTCTCCACAGCACTTCCTTGTGTTGACTCGTAATGACTGTGACCAACTGAATTCAGAATAATCTAGCATGTAGCTGTATCCTAGATCATTCGATCATCTGTAGTGAGATGTTTTGACTGCGATAACTAAATTGTAACAACATTTTAAAATACAGGCAGATGCACTATGTTGAACACTTGCAATAGCTCTTAAAACTTGGGATTGCCATGCAGCTTTCTAAGTAGTCACTTGCATTATGTCACTATGTATTCTGTTTTGGTCTATTCCATTCTAAATTTGATATCCTAAACAGCAGCATGCTGTAGCTTCCTTTGTTTGATCACTACAGAGTAAGTGGATAAATTTAGTTTTTAGGAAATAAAGCAAAGTTAATTCCAAGCCCATAATCTTTTAGAATACCAGCTGGTAATTCAGCATTTGCTTCAAACACATTGGCTGGTTCTGCTCCAGGTGGGTTGACAATTATGCGTAACTATACACATGAAAGACTTATCATTTATTGATGTATAGTCTCCCACTACTACCAACATTCAAAGGAAAACAAGCATAAAGAAGTGGGAGATCAAAAATTATCAGCCATAAATGACTGAACAATAACATCAGATCCAAGAGTAGTAAATTTCTGTTAGAGATAACAATTTGAGACGGGCAGTGATCATGATAGTGAAAATTCACTGTAAATGAGATGATATCTTTAATGGCCTAGCATCCAAAGCAGGATCCAAAAATCTTGAACATTAGCCAAACAAACGGATGACATACGCACTACAAAAAAATAACATAACAAGAAAACATTGAGATGTAAAGGGAACAAGCCAAGCCACAAAATTATACTCTAAAACAAGGGTAGAAATCACACAATCACTCCCGTGAAATACCGTGAACATCTGACAAATCTAGGAAAATGCCCCAACTTCAAGTCCGATTTTGACCATTAAAATGGCGGGGTCTGCCTGGGCCCGCCGGACTTTTCTTAAAGTTCAACTCTTGAACTAAAGTTTCACGTAAAAATAATTCACAATACTGATCCCTGTTACCCAGCTAACAACCAAAAGAATATCCATGGCAAGAGCGTGTGGTAAACAAATGCTTTCAACATACCATGATCGGCAGGTATATTTTGCAGGTTGCAGGTTGCAATTTAATTTTAACTGGAAAACCTTTGTTAAAAAATGACGACGTTTCGATGTTGAGCTAACGTCATTATCAAGTCAAAATGATAGTTGATAAAAAATGTATAAATAGTCAGTAAAACAATTGTTCAATGGATGTGTTAAAATGTTTAAAGTTAAACAAAGAGTTTCGAACGGATGGAGTCAGTTTGTGTGTTCAAGCTTGGATTCCAAGCTGATTCTAAGTTAGAAATTTGATTGCCTCATCTATGAGATGCTTTGCATAAAGGAACAGAATCCAAGCTTGAACACGCAAACTGACTCCATCCGTGCAAAACTCTTTGTTTAACTTTAAACATTTTAACACATCCATTGAACTATTATTTTACCGACTATTTATACATTTTTTATCAACTATCATTTTGACTCGATAATGACATTAGCTCAACGTCGAAACGTCGTCGTTTTTTAACGAAATTTTTAACTTTCTCAATATGCTTCGAAATATTTTATCGCAATTTTTTATAGTTGAATGTTTAGAAAAATGGCTTCTTATTCGTAAACTGGAAAACCGCTGGCACTAAAAATAATTAATAACCTATATACTCGTCAGAGGTTCTTACATAAAGTAGTTCACGTCTTTCGCGTATTGAAACACGGTCGATCCGCTATTTAGCTCTTATTAACCGAGCAGGAGGTCTGTATGGGAGAATCTTGACTGAGGTCGTGAGTACAGACTGAACGCAGTGAGGTCTGTACACACAACCGAGGTCAAGATTCTCCCATACAGACCAACTTAGCTCGGTTAATAAGATGTTTACTATATGGCAAAGAAGAAAACTTTAATTCGTTTAATGTAACTGATTTGCTGACATTTTGCTTGCAAAAGGAAATGAACTTAACTTTAACCTGCCGAAATTTGCTCGTCCTCTTTACCTTTTTTTTTGTCATCAGGCTTTTTGGCACTTCCATAAATGATTGAGAAGAAAATAAAAGAAAACGGTGAATATTTTTGTATTTGAGTTTGCTACTTTTTCAATGCAAAATGAAACCGATCTACATGCCGGTCTAGATGGGAAAATCCAGACTGCGGTCAATATCAATTTCAGCCAATCAAATTCGTGAATTTGGTAGTTCCCAGTCCTTGTGAGACGCAGCCATATAATAAAAGTACTTATTGATCGACACGCTGATTGCATGAGACCAGTGAAATCTCTCCAAAGCCATCTGGATGGCCGCTCCACAGATGTTTCCATTCATTCCAGATTTAGCTCGGGTCTTCCCTCAACAACAGACGATTGCCATCACAAATGAAGCAAATAAATAAAGAAATGAAATAATATAAGTCTTAAGATTTTAACTGATGGAATATACTAGCACAACCTCAGTGTGCTTTTATTTTGGTACTCACAGGGAAGAAACCAAATTCAGCAGATATTTCAGATGACTTTTCAGATGTTTCTTCAAAAACGATAATTCATTGCAGGCTTAAAATAATAGGAATATACTCTCCTCCCATTGCTTCAGCCGATGTGGCACTTAGGTGGAAGCCACCTTACGGAGCGATTGTAAATAGTGTTATGTAACAGCCACAGTAAGTCTACCACCTGTACATTTCTTTTAAGGACGGTGCCTACTAAATAGAAAGGTTTTTGTGCCAGGTTAGGACCTTGCGGAAAAAGTAGATCTTTGCAAGGGCTAGCAGGATCCATAAAGAAAAAAGAGGGTAGCCACGCATTTTTTTGAGATGATTAGCCCTGAATCTCAACAAAAATGCTGACATCAGCATTTTCTGAAAATAGAAGGAGAGGATATTTCTTCACAGCTTTCTTTAGAATTCGCCTTTACATACAGAAAAGCAAACACATTTATAAAGATCTGAAAACTACATGGTAAACGGTAACTTAAAAGCCATTTTTGGTATGTTTTTAATAACAAAATCATTGCAACAGCACTTTTAGCATCTCTGACAGCCTTCCTCTGTTTCAGCTAAAATACAGTCTAAATATCTTTTGCTCACAACCAGAAACTAATCACCTGCTGAGTAGGCTTGCCACTTCCATTTCATAACATAAAATACAGGGTTAACCACGCATTTTTTAAAGTTATTGATCCTTCTTTAAACTTTTTATGGTGCCTGTTACATTTTTTCCTGTCACCTCCCCAGTAAGTGAAACATTTGCGTATCTCGCACTTGTTTTGCGCGTGCACTACGCCATCTGCAGGTACATGTTTACAGTTGGATTTCAGTATAATTTTCGACAGATAACAGCTAGTTTTTCAGCTGGAAGACATTGACAGTGGTTAGCGATATGCTGCAGTTCTGGTGTTCCTGGTTCAAGTACAGGTTCATTAAACTTGATTTGGTCACAAAAGGAAAATTTTGCTTTCAATTTAGTCCTGTACTTGGTAGCGTAGTTGATTGTGTCATGTCAACCCAGCGCGCGCGTGGCGCTTAAACCATGCCTTACGTGATGCGCAGAATGTGTGTGCACTAACAAAAGTAGGCACCGTCCTTAAGTGCCAGCAGTTTCCAGTTATAATTAAATTTCAACCTGCAACCTGCAAAATATAGCTGCCGTAGCATGATTGCCATTGACTAGTTCTGATGCAAAAATTGCACTTGAGGCTTGGCAGACAACTGGTCAACTTAAAAATAGATGATCTAATGCACTTTGTTTCCGGCACTGCCAGCGCATACGCAGTGCAACAGTACGTTTAGATTGGCTAATCACTCATAGGAAACATAGATCTCCTGAACAGCGAATTTTCCGGAAACAGCCTTCCACAAAGAAGCAGCTGACTTCTTTATGATTCTTTTATACTGCTTCCGCCACCTGCTCCCCCATCCCTCAAAGACAAAAAATATTGGCGGTGGGATTGCATTACATTGTTCTCGATCTCAAATGACAACTACACAATTACACGTTTCATGATAATATGTATAAAGGAAATACTGCCAGTAAATGGTTCGGGAATTGCTCCCTTATATTGTGGTCTAGCAGTAAGGTGGACGTACAGTCATATGCAGTAAGGTGGACGTACATTTAGTCATATGTTTTCCGTACACGATCATTTATCGAAGGAGGTATTTGTTGGAAAGGTTTATCTACATGCTCTAACACCACTCTTTTGAGCATTTGCTAGATTTTAACTAGAAGTATATTGTTGTAGTACATCGTCAAGCATTCCACATACCGACCAACACGACGAACCGCTCAAGTAAGACATAAAACAGTGAACAGTTCCCACGAGTTCTTGTTCGCAAGTAACTTCAGGTCGCTCAAACCTCTTTTGTGAACTGCTTTACAATTACATGGTATTTAGTTTATTCTGTAATTGTGTTAGATAAAATGCGAGATGTTAAGAAGGCTAGGGTTAAGGAAATCTGCCTTTGGAATGTTCGGCGCTAACTTGTCAATTGATTTGCATAAGTGCTAGCGAATTTCAGCTGATGATACTACCTAGAGGAATTCCGAGCTTGAAATTCGACTTTCAGTAGATCACACTGTTAATCACAGGCAAGAGGATCTTTCCAAAGGCCTAAGCTATAAATCAGACGTGATTTAAATTAATTTTAGATTTTTTTCTACTCAAGCCAATTAATTTAAAGTTGTTAACCCTCAGTTCATGAATATATCATGTGTCATTTGAGCTGAGTATGTTATGTAGATTTTCGAATTTCTCAGAGGGAAATACTGCGAGTTCGAGCATGAAACTTGCCATGGTATTTTTTATTATTGTTTAATAATGATAGTTCATGGCTGTAAAATATAATAATCGAAAAGTGAGGTACCAGATGCACTTTAAAGCTGTTAAACATGACCTATATTTTGCCGCCATTTTTAACATGCTTCAGAGGTGTTTTTAAATTGGTTCGGAAAACCGCTATACCAACATATCAGAGATTAGTTTAAAATGAAAAATGAATTTGAATGGTTGTTCCACATTTGTGGGAAGTTTGAAGTCAATTGAATTTATTTTAAGACCTTAGCAGCACTTCACTCAAACACCTTATTTCGGTCGTTTTATTATACGAAAAACCGCATTTGACCACGCTTTCAAATTTTTGTGAATTTCTGAAAAATAAAAATTTGCTGGAACCATTAAATATGATTTTTAGAATTAGGTCACCTAAGGGTATCTTTGTGCAAAATATGAGCAATTTGCCAAATGGGTCGTTGACTGGCATTTCTTGGTCCCAACAGTCAGCCATTCTTAAATGGATTCTGTAACAAACTAGAGAGAAGCTATGTGAGATCCTTTTTTCTACGTTTTTAATCTAACGAACTTATTGACTGACGAACTTATTTGAACACAAATCAATGGATATTTTCTGTAAATGAACAGCAAAAGGTGTAGTAATACTACTGTTAATTAACTAACCAGTGAGACAATCTCAGATAGTGCAGAGTGCCATCGATAGTTCTGGCACGGTAGTCCCATAAGTACTCACCCCTGCTTGGTTCACTTCCGGTTTGTATCTACCTTGGTAGTCTGCTAGGGCTTTTCCCCTTAGCAGTGAGTACGTTTCAAGGTTGTATTTTCATTCAAGGTCTGAAAATTACGTACAATTACTGTTTGTCATGACAGCTTTTAAATTTTACTCTGGTGTTTTATGATGATTTTCGTTCATTTTAAATTCAATAATTCGTTGAACAAACGTGACAATTTAGCTCTTCGTGCCAACTTTGTAACGTGATACTTTTGTTTTCCTTGCAAAGGTATGTAACATGAAACTCTTGTTTTCTCCAAAACACAAGGAAGATAAGCTTGTTTTGGGGATAAATGAAAGAAAGTTAAATATCTGACGAAGAAATGGAAGAGAAACAATTTTGTTTTTCCTCAAAATGCAAATTTTCATATCACAGATGAACAGGGACTAATTTAATTATCAGATAGTCACGGAATACCACTTTCTTTTTCTGTTGCCACCTTTGTTGTTAACAGTAAAACAATTCAAAATTAATACACAACAATATCGATTGATACCATTGGGAAGCGTTTCAATGAGAAGTGTTGAAGGTAAACAGCGCTACTTGGCTGATGTTATCCTGCGTTGATGAACGAGTCTCCTCAAAGACTGATTAAATTAATTTGTGCTTTCATTAGATGCCACAGAGTCTACAGCAATATTTGAGCACTTTCCTGGTTTCTTTTGTCACAAATTTACAATTTGCTGAATATTAAAGCCACTAACTTGGGAACTTTTTGGTCTCTCTTACAGACACAGTTAAGGCAAGAAATAAATAAGCTGCTAATGAGAAACTTCACATTTCCCTTCTTTATTTAAACCCTGACAAACATACCATTGTAGTTTGAAAACAGCAGATGATATTTGTTGAACCGACCTGTGGGTAATTCTAAAAGATATGTTTAATTTTTGCACTAAAAAGGGACAAGTGGCGCTACCTAGTACCTGACATTGTGTGACATAAAAAACCGCGTGGAAACATAGTATGCAACACTTATGATGCTAGAATGCATGCCTCTTACAGTTGGGTTCTACCATAAGGAAAACTACTAAACATTTGTGTGTTATCCCGTATGCAATGTATCCTCCACCTAATGGATAGAAGACAAATGCTAACTAATCTGCGCATGTATTTAGAGAGAACTGGTTTTGTTCTTAAGAGAATAGTACCACAAGGAGAGCAAGGGGTTACTTGAAACAAATATATAGCTTTGCGATGTTTACTTCTAGCTGACGTAGATATAACACGTTTTAAGTAGGGTACATGTGTACCTCTCCCAGCTCTCCCCCACCATTTCCTTGTCTCTACACTAATTAATTAATTGAAATTAATTAATTAAACAAACATTAAAGTTTACACTTAGCGCCTTAGTTCGTTAGCGGCAGGCAGTCCCCAAAACCATCCCAATAGTGCATTCTGCACTAAAAAGGAAACTTTTCTGTATTAACAATGCATAATATTACTGTGAATAATGCAATGTTAGTAATGTAGTAAATAAATGTAGTAATGTAGCAATGTAGCAATGTAGCAATGTAGCAATGTAGGAATGTAGGAATGTAGCAATGTAGGAATGTAGCAATGTAGGAATGTAGTAATGTAGTAATGTGGTAATGCAGAAAGGTAGCTACATAGTGATGTGGCAATATAGTATTTAGAATTGTAATTGATGTAGTATGAAAGTAATGTAGCATTAATCGTAGAGTTACTATGAGTAATGTAGTATTGTAAAAATGAATTTTAAGTAATGTTTGTATTGTAATAATTATAAAAATATCCTACAGGTGAAAATTGCATTTGAAAAGTTTGATTGCTTACTGTTCGACGACTTTTAAAGTCGGAAATAAAACAAAACTTGATAAAAAGGTTCCGATATAATTTATGCTCTTTCCAATAGCTCTCTCTCTCTCTCTCTCTCTCTCTGTGACTCTATTTATGTTTACAAAACTGCACATGATGTAAGGACATTATGTTGATATTTACAGGGTTGTTCATTATGGCCCATCGTATGTGTAATTTCTCTTTCCTGTTTGTAGGGAAGAGTCAATAAATGTTTTTATCCTTAAATTTTATGACTTAATTACATATTGTCATTGGCCATTCACTGAAAAAATTAATTAGACGGGGCAGAAAATTACTCTTTTCTCAACCACCCCATGGTACTCAACTAATGGTGACATCAGAAATATAAAAGCTACATTTCTTGCATCAGAACAATATGAACATGCCACAGAAGTATTTTGAATTTTAAAACTATCAACAGAATTGTAAAGGTGTTTTTGTTTAGACTGATTTTTGTTTTTGTGCCAGACAACTGACTTCAGTCAACAGCTCAGTTGGTAGAGCACTTGGAAGAATCACAATGGTAATGGGTTGCCTAGGAATTCAATTCAGTCCAGAAAGTTTTTCAAACTTTGTTTTTGCAACTGATAAAGTAGCATACATAAATAAATTGAGATGATCTTTTATGCAAAGATATTTCATCACTTTTACTCAAGAGTGTTCTTCTGACTGTTTACAAGAAGATTGAAATCATGTGCATTGATGTAGCAGTTTTAAAGTGGTACTATGATCAAATTTTTCTTCCTTGATTTTTTAGGTGTATCACATAGAATTCCATGAAGGAATAAAAACGCCGTTTACCGTTTGCAAATATCTGCATTAGTTCTGGAGATATTTAAGTTTGAAAAATGTGTAAAATATGCAAATGAGATGACTGATGACGTCATACACTCGACCCAATTTTATATCAAGTATATAAATAGAGCTATCTTGGTCAATTTGCAGCACAGACCATTGAAACTTGGTAGGCTAGTAGTTCTACAGGAAACACACCTACCACTATAAAAAATTATGTTCCCATGGCAACTCACTCTCTTCCAGTCCCCACCCACTTGATTTCAATATGTTAGTGATTTTCAGCTCGCAAAACATTACACGAGGCCACAAACTTGAGCTAACATATTTATATGCTTGCTGGATCAAGCATATGAGGCACCATTTGCAAATATCAAAATGGAACACCAAAGGTGGCCAGAAATGCCTTTAATATTGGGAAGGTCTGGAACCCAGTATGTTGTCATGGTAACCAAACTGTTAAGCTCATATTGTGGAGCACATTTAGTAGAATCTTACTGCAAAGAATCAAACATTTCCGATCCAAATTGGCTGAGATATCTTTCTTCATCATCTTTGATGAAAATTTGGTCGAGTGTATGATGTCATCACTGGCCTAATTTGCATATTTTAAAAACTTGAATATCTCTGGAACGAAAAGAGATATTTGAATATAGTAAACAGCATTTTTCTTCTCACACAGGCTACTTATTTATGTTTTAAAATGGCTGCGATAGGAAAGATGCGATTTTCGTCATAGTACCACTTTAAACTAAAAGGCTCACTTATGAGCTACATATATTACATATGGAGGGCTAGATTTCGAGTAAAAAAAGGTGAAGTTCTTACAATGAAAACCTATACATATACATTGGCAGCACCTACATGTGCAACTGGCTCAAATTCTTCCTGTATACATTGTATGACCTCATACCCATTGCATTGCAAGGTTTTGTTACACCAGGTATCATGAGACCTCAGTAATCAAGCTTTATTGACCAGGAGAGCCTGGATACTAAGTAATTTATGTCTGGTATGATCAGTTTTAATGCTTCACATTGTCATACAATAACTGAGAAAATGAATGGTCTGTCTGCATTAATATTTTAGTTGACTGATGCAACTCTTGATGAACACTTAATAGTGCGTGTTTTTGTGACCACTGATAGACTGAATGAAATCAATGGTCATTGAAGTGTACTGCTGGCAGTCTTTAAGTTGCACTGTGCGCACGACGCCGTCGTTCCCAGGGTAGATCTGGCTCACTATGGTGAGTGGTCATGTTCCACAGTTCTTGTTGTCAGCCTTCATGATGACAAAGTCTCCCAGCTCTGGATGAAACTTGCTGACTGTGTGTGCTGGGTTATGTCTCTCTCTCAATGCTGTAAGGTATTCTCTTCGCCAGCGATTCCACATTTTATCCTCGTATACTTGCAGATAATTAACATGTCACCAGATATCTTGGTCTTTGATTCTCCATGCCTCCTCCTCTGATAACTGGTTTGTTCGCCGGAACAAAAAAGTTGAAGGGGTCAAGGTTGGTAGCTCAATGTCATCCTCCACATAGCTCAACGGGCAGCAGTTAATCTGTGTTTTGACATTGAGCAAGACTTTGCTGAGCTCAGGCCAGGTTAGAGTAGCTCCACCAATAACTTTGTACATGGAGGTCTTGATGACTTGGATCAACCGCTCAAACTGACCCCCCTACCAGGGGCACTTCTAGAAGACCCTGGAGGCGCTCGTCCTTCCGTAACTGGCGAAGCCAGTTTTCAGCTTTCACAAAGGTACCACCATTATCTGTGTAGGTAACCCGTCGTCTGCCATGACGAGCGATTAAACCCTTGAGGCATGTAATGAAGCTCTCTGTTTCCAGGTTAGGCATTAACTCTAGGTGAATGGCTCTTTACAAGCTGCACACAAAAATCAACAAGTAGGCCTTTCCTTCCTTTTTTTGTCTATCTTGCACTTGATGGGTCCAGCGAAGTCCGTACCCATGACTTCAAATGCTGTACCAACTGTGGTCCAGTCTTCAGACAACTGGCCTGGTACTGGTATTGCTGCCGGTGTGGTACAGAATCTCTTGCAACCGAAATACTTACTTTGCACTGATTTGACTACACTGCAAAGCCTGGGGACCCAGTATTTCTCATGCATGGCTGCCATTGTTAAACCAACTCCCCCATGGAGCATCTGGTGATGAACTTGTTGGATCAGCTTTTCTGTGAACCTTGAGCTGTTTAGCAAGTATACTGGAGTCTGTCCTTGTATCTGTCCATGACATGTCATCACTCCCTTTGCACTGGGTTATAAGTTGAGCTGTCACTAACCTTGGGTAACGTGTAGATTCTCTATCTCGCTGTTGAATTCTCTGGATCTACCATACACATACGCCCTCTATTTCTTCTGTGAGTAGAGGTCCAAGTTTTCTGTCTTGATGCTTGGGGTTGTAAATGAATCTCTTGACCCATGCGCCGACTCTCAAGGTTCGTCACAGGTTGGTGTGTTCGAGGAGTTTGTCGAACTTGTCTTTATCAGGTTTAGTTTGCGTCAGGTTTAACACTTCTCTTATGATCTTGGCTTCAACTTCTGATGCTGGGGATGACTGTGTGACTGGGTTGTCTGGCCACTTAGACTTGTTTAGCAGCCACTCTGGACCTCTTTGCCAATAGGCTGATTGAACTGATCCACCTCTGCTCCCAAGGTCTGTAGGGTTTCCTCTGTGGGCACATATCTCCATTCGATCTCCTTATGCAACTATATCTTGGCAACTCGATTTGTAACAAACTGCTTGTACTGCCCATTTCCCTTGATCCAATGTAATGAAACAGTGCTGTCTAGCCATCCATACATGGTCTCTAGGGCATTGAGCATGTTCATTAACAGGTTGGTAGCCATGTGTGCCGAAATCAATTCTAGGCGTGGAATAGTAAGTCCTTGCTTGGAAAGACAAGCCTTGGCGGCTACTACAGACTGAGCGTTGCCTGATTGTTGGCGGAAAACATTTTACTGCGTAAACTGCTGTTCCTTCCCCTCGTTCTGATGAGTATCTGACGAGAAAGAGTGCCGCTCTACTTCTTGTATTGCTTCTCAGTAACATACCATTGATCGTGGTACTTGCTGCTCAAGGAGTAACTGTTCCTCCTATTTTCTCCGTCGCTGTAGCAGTTCTTCATTGATCTTCGTGTCCCAGGATACTTTGGTTACACATACTTCACGATAAATTTGTTTTACAGTTAGAGTCAACGTGCCATCAGTCCTAAGGGATCGTAAATCTTAACTATCTTCCCCAATATCCCTCCTTTGGTTGGTTGCACTTCTTCTACATGTATCACCACTGCTAAGGTATGTTGCTGGTTGGTCCATGTCGGTCCCAACATCTTTGACTCACTCGGTTTCACACCGTTGAATATCTGGAGGGCTGCTTCTTTGTGCTGCTGCACCTGGCTTGCGTTTTGTCCACCAGATAGGAGATCATCGATGTATGAGCTGTGTCGAAGTTCTGCCACCATTTCTGGTTCTCGCTCTTGCCAAGCATCGAGATGGGCCTCGATAACTCCCCCAAGGAGAAAGGGCAATGGGGCGAGACTAAACAATGCACGCGTGAAGTGTAGTACCTCTAACTCTGCGATTTCACTTTTCTTCCAATGGAATCTCGATGCATCCCATACACACTCACAAATTTGAATTTGTAAGAAAGCCTTCTGGATACCGGTGGTCACTGCTATTGGGTATGCTGTCTCACTAGGATGTCCCACAGCTTGTTTTGCAATGGAGGACTCGTTCAACGATGAGGCACTCATTCAACGATGGTGAATCTGCCAAGGCATCATACACAATGCCCATCTTGATAGTTTTGGCTGTTTCCCTGATCACTGCCTTGTGTGGAATGTAAAATTCCTTTCCTTTGATTTCTTGTGGCACAACTTCAACTATGCTGTTCTGTTGCTGCTCACGTATAATTGCATCATGCTCATTGTTGAAATTGTTGCGCTGCAGTTTTCTGATCAGATTTGACAGGCGTTGCAAGCTTCCCTGTTTGTTTGTTGGTAGTTCTGGGTGGTTTCCCAGGGCTCAAAATTAACGGTAACCCATTAACCAATGGTTAGTGGTTTTCAACATTTGGTTACTAAAAATGTGCCCAAGTAACCTGACATGGCTAGCAAAAATTTTCATTAAGTTAAGAATTATTATCATTCATAGAAAATTTTCTTACAAATAAATATTAATTTTCATGAAAGGCTGATGTTTCTTTTCTTTTTTTGCATAAGATTGTTTTCTATCTTGAACAATTTGTTGTTCTAAAAGATATGCTAAAATCATAATCGCACAACGAAAAACGCTCACTTTGCAGAACTCAAGGTAACCAGGCCTTTGGATGGGGAGATCTGGACACAGCCTTAATAAAATTACTTCCGCCATTTTGCTTATTTCAGCATTTGTTTTGTTTTTCTTTTTTTCTGGAAGTGACTCGTTAGTGCAAACTGGTTATTATACAGAACAGGTGCAGAAATCATTGAATAGTTTTCTCAGAAAAATACCGCCGCCTGAAAGTTATGAAGAGGAAACAGTAGATCGACCATTTAGTGAATTTGCAGATTTTATGTAAACTCCATGTTAAAAATGGTTTGTCTTTTTGGGGGACACTTACATAAATGACAAAGGTTGTCGTATTTTCGTCGAAGTAAACAGAAAAACAGAAAAGAAAGGACAATGCAAAAAGTGTTAACTCATCTATATTTTATTTTAAAGGTCACTGTGTAATTTGAACCATCCATACATTATTTCGCCCCATTTATTTGCACAATTTTTGATTAATATATTTAAGATTCATGAACAGATTCTTGGATAATGAACTTCAAAATTTGGTTAGTAAAATTTATGTGCACTGACCCGAAGGGTTAGTAGTCCAAAAAATTAATTTTGAGCCCTGTTCCCTTGGCATGGTAATCCAGTTTCGTACCACCCTACTGGTGAGTGTTTAAGTTTTTGCTTGAACTAAGCATGCACTATGCTCTGGTCATAGATAGATAACTTAGATAACTTTATTTCAACTTGGGTTGATGAGGCTGATTAGGCCTCTAGCAAGATTATGCTAATTTTCATGTTCTGGCGAGTCTGCTAGTCCGAGCACATCAAGCCTGCAGAGATCTTCATGATCACATTGGGACATTTGCGTCAGTAGCATCGTACTCTTGTCAAATTCTGCTCTGGGGCTCATAATGAACCATCCTAACTTCATCTTCTCTGCTACTGGATCTCCATCTTTACTGATAAGAGGCCTCATTTTTCATTTTGATCCAAGCATATTCGCCACTTCCTAGCACAACATGTACGGGAAGTTGTGTTTTGGTGTCTGTGTCTTCTATCTTGATTCCTTTCTTGCATGTTTCGGATTGTCAATTGTCAACAGTTCTGCTTTGTTCACTTTGGTAAGTTTCACATCCATCTGAAAGCTGCCATCTGGGGATCCCTTGACTGCATCGTACTGTTTAAGCCTCACCTGTGAACTAATGAGCATATCCACACGTTTCCTTTTGGTCTTGTATGGTTTTTTCTTAAGTAGATCCAGCAGTTTAGCAGAGACACACGAGCTCCCAGCATGGGAGTCACTGGCAAAATGCCCTCGTTGTTCTGGCGCACACTCATTGATGTTTGCTTTGGATGGTCCCCCTTTGATGTTGAGTCACATATCCAAGTGTGATGACATTTATGGCAGTGTTGACACGTAGTCTAGCTGAAGCACTCTTTCACTCGATGATTTGGCGTGGCGCAATTGAAACATACTTTCTTTCTTGTTAGTATTTGTCTACATTACTCTATGCTAGTAATTTTCTGATATTTAGCTGATCTGTGACGCATTCCTTCTGATCGTGATCTCATAGTTGAAACAGCTTGTCACGGTTCCGTTTGTGATTGTGTTGATCTGATGTGTCTTTGTCTATTGTTTTGGAGTCAACTGGATTTCAACTTGTCCATTGTTTCACCACTTGGCATAACTGGACGAAATCCCAGTTTTCCCAGTCTGGATCCGTTCTTACGAGATCTCCACGGATTGCTGGTAGCTTGTCTCGTGTCATAGGCATGTTTCCATTTACTTGATGTAGTTTTTGCATGCAAATAGCTCCCCCTAACTGTGAGATGGCAAAAGTCAACTGGGCATTTCTAAATGATTTAAAGCACTACCCTTTTAAATATACGAAGTGCTTTGCAATTGTTCAACCTCTATCCTCACACTGAGATAAAACACACTTTTAAAAATAGTCACGTGACTGATAACGTCATTACGTCAAGTATGCTGAAAAAATATTTCATGGAAAGTGTTATTTTCACATACCGTAGCATTCTCCCCAGACTTCAAAGGTGACAAAGTTATTTGACACACAAATGTTTCAGTTGCAAAGGATGCTGGGAAGGTTCTTATAATAAAATATCATATAACATTGTTAATTATTATAATTATTATGCATTATTATACGTGGTGATTAAAATGTAAACTTAATCAATCCATGAGGTTTTATTTAAGACTATTTTCATCAAGACTGACTTTCATACCTTAGCATCTAGCCTTGGATCATCAAAAAACCCTTCAGGAATACCCTCTGTAGAATTCTCACTTTGATGTGGATAAACAGAAAATATAGGTTCATGAGTACAACTGAATAAAATTCTAACAGATGCAGTAACAACAACATATTAATCAAGCATTTATAGCGAAAGGTAATTTTAACTTGACCTAAGTGCGAGTGTTCAGGAAATAGGTTTTGAGGCAGCAAATGCCATTGAATATTGGACGAGTCAAAGGGTGTACAAGTTAAACTCATGAATAGACCAGGCGAATAAAATTATTTTTACACCTATTTATATGCTATACATAGTTTGAGTACTTCTTATAAAGATACCATTACAAAGCAACACTAGTACATTCATAACATACAAAATGACAGAGTAATGAAATGGCTGGACAAATGTGTATAAGCTGTTTCCTAGCACTTGATTTGGGTTCTGGTTCTGGTTCTACTTGTAGTCTAACCATGTTGTGACTTTTGGATGATTCAACCCTGAACAATTACAAGAAAAGCATGGCTCTTACAGTGAATCCTAGATCAGAATAGAATGCCATTGCTGCTCTAAGAGAGCAAACTCACTCTGTACAGGTGCAAGTAGGATATATTGCGTGTTTAAAAGACAACAAGCTGATTACTTCCTTGCCGAGATGGTCAAGTTCAAAGTGCAGTAGTGTGAGTAAAATCTGGTAATTCAACAACCCAGTGTGGGAATGGAGACACTCAATGCAGAGGCTCTGCCTTTTAGATATGAAACTGGACACTAAAGGTGTCGACCCAGGGGGCAAATATTCTTATTAAAATAGTGAGGGATGAGGATGTCCCAGTTGTTATGGAGAACTCTGACTGAGACAGACTTCTTAAACTGATTTTATCACATAAGATTCTTTGAACTTTTAACTCTGAACCTTGATTGATGAACGCAATCATTGGAGAGTGTGTTGAAAACTGGTACCAGTGACTTTTGCATGATCCCCCCCCAACTGAACATCATACTCTTGGTAAATTCTTCTTGAATGTGCTCTTGTTGGTGAATGTTACTCTCTGTTAGTCTTATTTGAAGCTTGCCCAGTTGTGTACATTAATTTCTTCTACAGAGGCCACAAACTGTTTCCTTTGCAGAAATGTTTTGTTTTTGTATCATTTTGTCTATTTTAATGCATTTCTCTTACCAACATCCCCCTGTAAAGTTCTGCCACCAACACCAACTCCACCAATGCAGCCGCTGCGCGCAGTGGCGGAGGTGGCGGTGCGCTGAGTTGGCGTTGACGACGGTGCTAATGGCGGCGGCAGCGCACTGCATTGACGGCGGCTGCGGTGGTGGCGGTGGCAGCAGTAGCGTTGGTGGTGTTGGTGTTGCTGGCAGTGGTGGCAGAGTTGATGGTGGTGTTGGTGTTGGTATGGCATTGGTGATGGTGGTAGTGGGTGAATTCCCAGATTGTATATGAGTTAAAAAATGTATTTATGCTGAAGTGCTGGCATCTTTTACGACCATTACCAGCTAGAAGACATCGCAATGAAACGAACTTGTGCTGTGTGTTCACTGACATTTTCCCATATGGGTGATTTTAAACGGTATGTGACAAGTGTTCATAACAAGACCCGCTACTCTTGCCAGTGTGGTAAAATCTTCAGTCATTAAGATGTTAGACTCTGCCATCAAAGGACTTGTCCTAAGTGATCAGACTCTCAATCCCTGTAACTTGGCCCCTACATGTCCGGTGAGCTGACACCCAAGACAAGTACCACACCCTCCTTACCCTGGTTAGAAGCCAACTTGCAGAGTGGAATGGGTATGAGCAAGACCTACGACCCATGTTTTCGTGTACCAGGCAGCATGCAAATCGTGGGACCCACCTTGAGTGGAAAGACCACATGGTTGTCCAAACTGATACAGGATGCAGTCACCTATTTTCGAGATGACATTGGAGACAGTGCATGTTTTCGACAAGCCTTGTACTGTTATGGCTCCTCCTGAAATCCAGCTGACACCCATTACATTAAAACATTGGGGCAACGTTGGATGGGTGATGCAAAACTTTTTATGCCTCTGTAGGAACGAGCCACTGCTCAGCCCTATGGGTATTTAGTGGTGGACCATCACCCACAAACCCCAGAGGAAATACGTTTCGTTTTAATGTATTAAAAGATGAACCAGGGTATATTGGAGTTCTACAACCCATGAAACAACACTAAATCATGTAAATACAGGTGTTTAATGAAACTGTTAAAGCAAATCTTTGAAAGTGTGTATTCTTTCAATTATGACAAATAGCATCAGCAGTTTTCACTCTCCAGGAACCCATTGTTCTTTAAACAGCCTGTTCAGTAGAAATCGCCTCTCATGAATGGCCAGTTCTGTGGATTCTAACCAGTCATATCCCTTTTCCTCCATTAATTCATCTCTGGTTGCTACTACGATAGATGGAGTCCTTTTTCAAGGCACGCATCCATTTCAGATCTTCCAACAACACATCTCTCAAGTCTTCTCTGTAAAGAGGAAGCAGGCTATTGTATGCTATAATTGCTGCCATTTCCTGTGAATCTCCAATTTTCTGAAACTTGACTCCATTTCAAATGCCTACCCATGGATTTCCTCTTCCCACTCTGGTTCTTCATCTTCTTCCTCCTCTGGTTCGTCATTTTCTTCCTCCTCTGATTCATCCTCTTGTTCTTCATATTCGTTACCCTCATCGTGTTTGTCTTCTTCCACTATCTGTTCATCCTCACTAACGTCCCTCTCATTGTACTCCATTGTGATCTGCATGGTCTGACCAAATGTCTCACGACACACTTCCTTCCTTCCTTCCTTTATAAATTTTTCAGTGTATTGGGTGTTCTTTGATACAAAACATCATGCACTTCCATGCGATGGAGTTAACAAGTGGGATTCACTGGTAACAGCAGGTACTCGTTCTCACACCCCTTGGGGTTTGGACAGATGGTATTTGCGAAGCTCACACAATGAACACGCGTTGGATAATGGCACAACTTGACCATGTTGCTGTGTTTCACCAAGTCCCGAGTATAAAAATTAGGATTTTTTGAAAACACAAGTTTTTTCCACATTCACCTTTGTCTCCCTGCTAATTTTAGGGTTGGGGTTATGATGCAAACCATTTAGGGTTAATATGCAAATTAGCAGAGTCACATGGTCTAAAAACAACCCTCTGATTGGTCCAAATGGTTGGCCGAGTAAGGGACTGAGTACATCCGATAGGGGGTATCCCTCTTTCCATGAAGCCAGCCCACAGAGGGGACATCCCCCTTTCATGATGTCAGCCCACAGAGGGGGTATTCCCCTACCATGATGTCATCCTGTAGAGGGGGAGGGGGTATCCCCCCTACAATGACATCAGCCCATAGAGGTAGATAGATAGAAAACTTTATTTCATTACGGTAGTTTTGTTCAAAAATTTACAATTCTTGCTCTTCACAAAAGCCGTGCAACTATAGATAAGAAAAGATGAGAAAAATACAATCAATGTTTAATTTATACAATATTAAAAGTGGCTAGTTTAGATATCAATACTGAGGTCAAGAGATTTCAGTTTGTTCATAAAAGTTTTGAAGGAGAACTCTGATTTCATATTATTAGGGAGTGCATTCCAGATCTTAGCCCCCATAAACTTGAAACTCTTCCAGTAATAGTCCGTTCTGGCCCTTGGTACGGCAATATCATCCTGTGATGTTCTGAGGTTGTATACAGAGGCTTCCACTTTTTCTGAGAAAATATGTTTTAAATAACATCGTCGTTCTGTTGACAATTTTGAACATCATCAGGGTTTTTTGGTTATTCCTTCTCTCTAAGTTTATTTAATATTTCCTTTGTTGGAGTCAAATAATCTGCACCGGTAATCACCTGCGCCGCTTGATTTTGCAGTTTTTGGAGTTTATTGCATAGGTTGTCCCCCTTTTGTGATGTCAGCACCCAGCGAGGGGGAGATTTATGGGCCGTGGCCATCTTGAATGAGGATAGCACTACCTTCAGTGGTGCCTCCTGGTTTTTTTAACCTGAACCCTCCACTCCCATTTTGGTGCCACTTTTCTCCAACTTTGATGGGCAGCCATCTTGAATCCATTCATTTTGCACCCACTTGCTCCACCCTAGCCTTATCACCCCACTTTAACCACTTTACTCCACCTGGCTGGTGGCCAGTGACATCACGTTTTCTCGAACTGCTATTGGTGGCCATTTTGAATAAATTATAAAGATGGGTTCACCGGGGTAATTTGGCAGCCATACTACTACTGTGAAGCATTCTTTGTTTTCTGGTTGCCTGTTGATTTGTTCAATCTATGAGTTTTGCTAACTCTTCTACCGGGAATTTTAGTCTAATACACTTTTTAGTGCAGAGTGCACTTTTGGGTTGGTTTAGGGGGGCAGCCATCAGCTAAGGCACTACAGCACTAACATACTGTAATGCGTGCAGGTGACAACAACTTCCAGTCAAGGAGTCCAACAGCCAACAGTTTAATTACTCGACTCTCAACCTTTAGCTTACTTGTACATGGCAAGTCTACTAACACACACAGGCCACTCCATAACGTGAGTCCCTTATATACGCTGTATTATGAGTACATTGCGCATCCCATACTCGCCATATAACTGTCTCTTAGTCTTAGAACTCTTGCGAGTATACATTCAAATACAACCATTATACATCTTAGCACGCGCATCATAGCTTGTGCAATCACTATATCAGTTTCATTACTTTTCCCCCTTTCCAATAGAGATGCGTCCTCGCATCAAGGGTCATCCTAAAGCCAACAACGGTATTTTACATAATAAAAAAACAACAACAACGGAGAAAGCATTAACTTGAAAAAGATCTTTCCCGAAAACTCTAATGTAAATTTGAACCGTTGAAAATGTTTTACTTAAACCTAAATGGAACTTAAATGTAACTATGAACGGTTCCAAATGTCTTGATCAGACTGAAATGGTAACTCTTGACAAATAGCATTCTCGGGGCCAACTTCCAAATTCATTGGCTCAACATGTGCCTTTCGTGAAATGGTTTCAGGCGGTCATGGTGTACAAACTTGGGCTTCCCCTTGGGGGTCCTCTGGATTCGATAAACTACGTCCATAACTTGTTTGGTAACTTCCCAGGGACTCTCCCATGGAGTTTGCAGCTTGGGGGTTCTGCCTTTCTTTCTCTGAGGATTGTACAACCACACCTTCTCTCCCTTCTGATAAGAATTTGCTCGAGATCTCTGGTCATATAATCGATTCTGTCGTCGGCTCGCAATGTCCAAATTGTCACGGGCAAGCTGGTGTATTTTTCTGACCTGTTCCCTCAGGTTCCAGGCAAAGATGGTGGAATCTGGTGGTGTGACTGGAACCGGAGGAGAACCGAACATTAGATCTACAGGTAGCCTGACATCGCGTCCAAACATTAGCTAGTTTGGTGTACAGCCAGTGCTTGCATGTATCGCAGACCGATAAGCCATGGCCATAAGAGGTAGTAGCTGATCCCAGTTCCGCTGGTTTTCTTGGACAAATTTGGATAACATAGCCTCCAACATACGATTTAGTCGTTCCACCATCCTGTCTGATTGTGGGTGCAAGGGTGTTGTCCGAGTCTTCTTGATATCCAGAAGCCTACAAACTTCCTTAAACAGCACCGATTCGAAGTTACGTCCTTGGTCAGTGTGAATTTGCAAGGGAACACCAAACCTGCAAATAACCTCAGTGACCAAGAGATGTGCCACAGTTGCTGCAGATTGTTCAGGCATGGCAAGTGCCTCCACCCATTTCAAGAAGTAATCCATAACCACCAAAATGTACTGATTTCCCTGGTCTGTCTCTGGCAGAGGGCCTAATACATCAATGGTGAGCCTCTCAAGGGGTGCCCCCACATTGTAAACTTGTAGTGGAGCTTGAAACTTTTTCTGCGGCTTTCTTCGAGATGAGCACTTAAGGCAGTTTCGGCACCACACCTTTACATCACGGCTACTTCCACACCAATAGTACCGCTGCTTGACACGCTGCAGGGTCTTCTTCACTCCCAGATGACCAGCTGTCACTGAGTCATGCAGAGACAACAACACTTTTTCTTGAAGACTCTTAGAAATGACCAATTTTAAGCTTTGCTCTTGCCGGAGACTTGCGACCTCCACTTGCAGTACAGAATCCCTTCCTTCAGGATAAGTCTCTCAAACTGTGCCCAATAGCCCTTAAGCTCTGGAGAAAGAGAAGAAATTTGCTCCCACTTAGGTCGCCCCTGTCCAGATTCCAGCCAGCTTATTACAGGTGATAAAATGGGGTCGCATCGTTGCTCATTTTGTAGTTCCTCTCTCGTTATTCCATCAATCCATAGTTCCATTTCTTGAGAGGAACCTGCTCCTAAATTACATTCCCGACTTCCACTCCTTGTAACTGCACCACAGAACGAATCACCATCAGGCTCACGCCTTGCCTTGATTCTGTCGCAAAATCCAGACTCACCACGACCGCATGGTTTCCTCGACAGTGCATCTGCATTCCCATGCTTGGCTCCCAGACGGTATACCACCTCATAGTCATAAGTACCCAGGATTTCTAACCATCGTGCCATTTGTCCTTCTGAATCTTTGAAGTTCATCAGCCACTGCAAAGCTCCATGATCAGTTCGGACTGTGAATTTTCTTCCGTACAAGTAATGGTGGAAATGGCGTATCCCATCTACCACAGCAAGTAACTCGTGCCGTGTGACACAATTTCTTTCCGCTTTTCTCAATGCTCTGCTGAAGTATGCAATCACTTTTTCAGTGCCATTTTGAACTTGTGAAAGGACAGCTCCGATTGCCACCCCACTTGCGTCAGTATCCAGGATAAACGTGTCATCAAGGGTTGGGTATGCCAGGACTGGAGCTGAGGCAAGATTCTCCTTTAAAGTGCAGAAAGCCTTATCACAGGCCTCCGTCCATGAGAATTCCTTTCCACTCTCAGTCAGCTCGTGTAGTGGCTTAGCAATGTGGGCATATTCATAGATGAAACGGCAATAATAGGACGTGAGGCCAAGAAAACTCCTAACTTCTGCAACTGAGCGTGGAACTGGCCAGGCACTGACAGCTTCTGTCTTACTCGGGTCAGTACTCACTCCATCTCCACCTACGACATGGCCCAAAAAGGTAACTTTCCTCTGGAACAAAACACATTTCTTTGGGCTGAGCTTTAGGTTAGCAGATTGTAGCCATTCAAAAATCAGTCACAGGCACCTCATGACCTCTTCAAATGACTTAGTGTGCACAATGACATCATCCAGGAAAATCAGCAGTATTTGCCAAGGTAAGCCCACAAGAACCCTGTCCATCAACCTCTCAAATGTGGCCGGAGCTTTGCAAAGACCAAAGGGCATCACATTGAACTGATACAGGCCAGAACCTGTGGAAAATGCTGTCTTCTCCTTGTCCCTTTCTGCCATCTCTACCTGCCAATAACCACTAGCTAAATCCAATGTACAAAACCACTGCGACCCGGACAGCGCATCCAAACAATCTTCGATCCTCGGAAGTGGATAAGAGTCTTTAACAGCGACCCCGTTCACCTTTCGGTAATCTATGCAAAAGCGTATCGTTCCATCTTTCTTCTTCACCAGGACTATGAGAGAAGACCATGGACTCGATGATGGCTCAATAATACCTTTGGCCAACATCTTCTCTACTTCTTCCTCCGCTTTCTCTTTCAGTTGTAGGGGAAGTCGCCTTGGTGCTTGCTTGATAGGTTTGGACTCCCCTGTGATAATCTTGTGCTGGGTTATGCTGGTGTGGCTGAAAGGGTTTGTAGAGGTGGCAAACACATCTTGATATTTGTTCAGCAAGTCAGTCAACACTCCAATTTGTTCATCATTAAAGCCATCCGTACTTCTACACAGCAATTCCTCCAACTCTACGGGCAGAGATCGCTGCTGATCTTGCTCTTGGTTTGCGCATTCTTTTGGTTGACACTCTCAAGCAACTCGTACCCCAGTCTCTGCCTTCTGAGCGTCCCAGAACCACGGTTCTCCATCTACTGGTTCTGCTATCTACTGGTTTGCAAAGCGCTACCAGGGTGTTTTTGTAGACCCGCCTTGGATGTGACGTGGGGTTGAGAAGACGAATAGGGATTGGACCATCCATTTTGACAAGCGATCTACCAACCAAGAGTTTGCTGTGCTGAACAAAATCCAATGTAGGTTCCAGAATTGCCAGACCTCCATTACATGTGTCTAGAACCTTTGCGGCTGCTATCATTTCACTATTTGCTGGCACTAACACCGTATCCTTGACTACCACCCTCAAGCATTGATAATTGCTAGGCTCCCTCTCTTCTGCCAGTTTTGCTCCAGTTCCACTTGCACTTGTCAACTCGGGGATGAATAGTTCCAGCTGGCCTCCAGGAGCTGTAATGATCTGACAACCATACCGGCGCACAAAATCCATACCCAAAATCCCTTCCAGCTCTATGTCTGCAATCCACACCTCCTGCAGAGCCCACTTGCCTTCTACTTCCAATTTGAATGTCCCCTTGCCACGAAATGGTTTTGCACTGCCATCGGCTAAAATCATACGGTTCTCGACTTTCTCAAGGACTGGTCGCTTTGGTGCACTGATCTTCTCCAGTGCTGCTGGGCTCAAAATTGTTATATTTGAACCCATATCCACCAGAAACTTGACGTCCACTCCCTCTACCTTACTGGAGATGTACAGTCCTAGCTGATCTTGATTTCCACACAGAGTACCAGCTCTTGGATACAGGAGCCGTTGATAACGATGCGGGACCGAACTTAGGCTCTTTGGTTCGGTCCGCCATTGTTTCCCCAGTTGTAACAGAAATTTGGGCAATTACGCAAAAAATGTCCAGGCTTGCCGCAGTTCCAGCAATTTCCTCCACCGACATTTCTTGGACCCCACGAGCTAGCGTGCTCCATTCCAGGCAGGATGTTCAATTTTCTTCATGAAATCCTCCATTAGACGCCTCTGCTCTTCTCGATCTTCCTTCATTTCGGACAATATCTTGCTGATAGATGAATCAAGGAAATCACGTTGTTTGTCTGAAACTTGTGCGCCCACCATATTCGCAGTCAGTCGGACTGGTCTGAGACGTTGACGTTCAGATATCTGAAATGCCTCCACTTCGCTAGCTATGGCAAGGGCTTCTTGTATTGTTCCTGGTCTAGTTTGAAGTATTTTCCAGCGGATATCCGTATTGGCTATTGCATCGACAAAGTAGTCCTTTTCTAGAACTTTCCGCACAGATAGGGGTGCTTCCGGATATGCTTGCCTTACGAGTTGCTGGATCGCCTGTGCAAGTTCTGGAAGTGACTCGTCCTTTCCTCTGGTGTGGCTTTTCAGTTGTGATCTAAACACTTCCATCATTCCACCGTTACCGAACTGCAGTGACAACGCTTCCCTGAGGGCCTGATAATTTCTTCTCGAGTTTGTGTCCAAATCAGCCAGCACGGCCTGTGCACACCCTGACAAACTCGCGGCAAGGTAAATGGCCATTGTAGACGTATTCCAGCCATTTAATTCTGCAATCAGTTCGAATTGAACTTGATAGTTGTCCCAAGATGTCTTTCCATTCTGTTAGCCAATTCCTGGAGAGCTGACATAAACGAAGCTGATGATTCTTGACCGAAGGAATAGTAACCATTTTCGTTCGGAGTCGTCGAATTCTGCACGACGTCCTGTTCCACATGGAATTCTCCACGATAATTTTCTTCTGCATCCAACTGGACTTTGCAATAACTCTGATCAGCCGCTGCCATCCTAAAGGAGCTCAATGTTCAAACAACGCTACTAAACTAAACTTTAACGGTCGCCTGGATCACGCCACCAACTAACAGCAACCACAACTAACTACGGCAACCAATAAACAATGTCCTAAAATATATTTTTAACGACCAAAACAACGGCAACTACCACATAAAGTGCTTCATAGCAACCAGCACGCCACTACAAGTCAAAATATCTTGTCGTGCAGCTTTACTACACCACCACCCAGCAGCCGTTCGCAGGACAACTATCTACACCAAAACAAAACGATCTGACCTGAACTTCAGCTGACTTTGGTCGTGGTTCGAATCCCACTTCTGACACCAAATGTAACGTGCGCGGGCGACAACAACTTCCAGTCAAGGAGTCCAACAGCCAACAGTTTAATTACTTGACTCTCAATGTTTAGCTTACTTGTACATGGCAAGTCTACTAACACACACAGGCCACTCCATAATGTGAGTCCCTTACATACGCTGTATTACGAGTACATTGCGCATCCCGTACTCACCATATAACCGTCTCTTAGTCTTAGAACTCTTGCGAGTATACATTCAAATACAACCGTTATACATCTTAGCACGTGCATCATAGCTTGTGCAATCACTATATCAGTTTCATTACAATACTAACACATGAGGTGTAAACTTTAATGATTGTATAATTAATTAATTTCAATTAATCAATTAGCCTTGTGGTGGAGGGTGGGGTAGGGTGGTGAAGGCACCTGTGTGCACTATGCAAAATGTGTCATACTTACGTTACTTTCTTGACAACATCACAAAATTATATATGTTTCTGCAAATCTCTTGCTATCCTTGTGGAGCTATTCTCTTCAGAACAAAAGCAATTTGCTTGAAACACATGGGCAGATTAGTTAGCATCAGTGCTGAATGCGTGTTAGGTGAGAGGTACATTTCATACGGAATTACACACGATTGTTAAGTGCTTTTCCTTGTGGTAGAACACAACATGTTAGATGCATTCATTCTAGCATCGCTGGTGTGATAAACGCTGTTCTCGATGTATCACACTCTTGCTTTGACCAAGGATAGCAGTTATATTTCAGGTAACATCAGTTTTCCCTTTTTTAGTGCAAAGAACAATACTGTGACTGCATATCTTCTGGAAACACCTCTAGCTCGATTAAAGAAATGTCATCTGCTGTTTTAAAACTATTGTGTGTTTGCCAAGGTTCAAATAAAGAATGGAAACGTACTGCTTCTCCTTAGCAGCTTGTTTATTTCCTCTTCTATGAAAGAGAGCAAAAAGTTCATATTCAGCCGAAACTTTCCCATGTTAGTTACATGTAAAACTAGTCAATTTGTGACAAAAGAAACTTCGCAACTATTGCTGCAGACTCCGTGGCACTTACTGAAACCATCAATTAATTTCATCAGTCTTTGAGGTGACTCGGTCAAGTAACAATCTTAACCTTCAGTACTTCTCATTGAAACTCCCCTCAGTAATATTAATCGATAGTGCTGTGCATTAGTTTGACGTGGTGTTATGGTTAACACCAAAGGTGGCAATGAAACAAGAATGTGCCATCCTGTGACTTGATGTGACTATTTAATAATTAGATAAGTTCTTGTTTATCGGTGAAATGAAAATTTGTGTTTTGAATTAAACCAAAAGGGTTCCTCTTCAATTTTTAATCAAAATTTTAACTTCAGTCAATTGATCAACATTTATCTCCAGCAGCAAGAAAAACAAAAATACGCATCTTTCTTATATTTTTGAGGAAACAATGGTATCATGTTGCATACCTTAGAGAAGAAAACAAAAGTACCAAGTTACAAATGCTGGCATGAAAAGTGAAATTTGCTACTTCTTCACATTATCTAATTTAGTAATGAACAAAACTCAATGTAAAACACCACAATAAAATTTAAAGCCCTCTTGACAAATGGTAATAGTAAGTTATTTTGGTCCTTGAAAGAAAATATAAACATGAAACATATACACTGCTGAGATTATGCCTTATCAAGTGTTTGTCTGCTCATATTCTGCAAAGGGGAAAAGGTCTAGTTGATTACCAAGGGAGACAATGGCAGGGGTGAGGACTACTGCACCAGACCCATAAATTACACTGCACTATCTGAGATTGTCTCACTAGTTTGATTGATGACCACTATTACACATTAACTAATAGAAAATGTTCGACCAGTTAAGTAAAATCATTCTATCAGTGCAGCTAGTTAATTTGCGAGTATGTAATATACATGTAGATGAGCAATTAATAATAATACTAATACTACTACTACTACTACTAATAATAATAATAACAACAAATATTTATATAGGATAGCCCTTCAGTGCAAGAGTACTGTAAATGTTTGAAGAAAATAAAATTATCATATATTTGAACTGCAGAAGAAAGATGCATGTACAGTGTGAGGTACAATACATGTATTGAGCTGATGTGGAGTGTTGTTAGGTTGTGGGTCAAGGTAATGTAATTACTACATACCTGGGTATAATCTTTTTAGCATCTGGCTGAGAATTTGAGGGACTATCAAAGAAGTCTGAAAATGATAAACATAAATTGACACCCTTTCACAAGTATGTTCAGGAATATAAATGTATAATTAATTGCTACTATGTTAACTTAAGACAAGACAAGAAGATCTGTTAGATCTTATAACCGCGCTTTAAAAATGAAACGGTTCGCTTAGCACTACCGTCGGAACGCAGTGCACATTCCAAAGCAGTCATTGATGATTCTTTTCTTACTGTAGACATCACATCACTTGATCAACACAAACTGTATTATTGCACCATCAGTGGTAGCCGTTGACAAATCTCCGATGACGTAATGGCCTTAATCTAGAACTTTCTTCGGGATATGTATGGGCATTAACGATATGAACGACACAATAATAACACTATTAACAACAGCTTTCTTTCTTAAAAGCCATGATTAAATTTGATTGGTGTTTTCCACGAGTAAAGGGCTAGCAAAGTAGTCACACAAGTCATATAAAAAAAACCCTATCCCGACCTATGTATCGATTTTGGTCACTTCAGTGACCACAGATCGAAAACGTGACAGAAAATTGGCATTACTTTTCATTCTCACCAAATTTGTCATATCCCCCCCTCGGGAGAATTTTGTTAAGTTAGCTAATTTAGTATGCAAGCCACCGTAATGGCGGTCGCCGCGGCGAAATGTTTATTTGCTCAAAAATTGCGGCCAAATCTTTCGGAGATAGAAGTCAAGACATTTGTAAGGATACAGAAAGTAATTTGGGACCAGTTGCTGGCTTCTAAGACTGAATTTATCCAGAAGTAAGCTGTATTTTCGTTTTCGTGCCGAAAGCCACGTGATGAATTAATATTATCGGCTTTTTCTGCTGTCTTGTTCTGTTTTTCTCTTGGTCTTTTTTGTAGTCTGCTGAGGCCAGTCTTTCGTCTAAATCAGTTGAAAAAAGTTTGAAAAAGATGTTCCCATTCAAGTTTAAGCTCTCAGTTGATAATTCTGGAGTTTTTTGGCCAAAACGTCAGCTTTGTTATGTTCGTGTTTTTCGGTTGCTATGGGCGACCATGGCTTCCTTTGTTAGGTCAAGTCTAGGGAGTGAGGTCACAAAAAAATTCTAATTAATTCTGGTTTTGTTCGATTTCTATGAAATTTTAACACGATAAAGCTGGATTGTTAAGGAATAGATTTACCGCCTGCCAATGTGTGGTAGCTATTAACACTTAAGTGATATATCGCTTCGAAATCAGGGTTTCGAAGAGATTTTTTTTGCAACGTGTGGGTTCGGCGTGATTTTGTAATCGGAGGTTTTTGTTGACCCCGAAGGAAAAAATATCCGAAAAAGGCCATTTCATCGATGATTCAAACAAATATAAATATGTATATGTTCCGAGCTAAATTTCTGGTGAAAAAATATAATTTTTGACGAACACTGGGTTTTTAATTTTTTTCCCACGAAAGTCAGTATCGGAGATGAGATTTATTAATGTTTCAACAGCTTTTGGCGAGTAAACATCACAGGTTGCGTGACTCAAAATTTGGCTGAGTGAAAGCTTGGCTCTGGTTGCATACAAAACGAAAAAAAAACCACGGGTAAACCATGAACCGCGCTCGGCCCATGGCTGCGCGGTTAAAAAGCACAAAACAATAATGTTACCAAATATCTAACTCACAACCACAATGTCACTTGCTGCTAATAATACATATCACAGTTAAAAAGTATCTTTGCAGTGGCAATATTGGTTATAAACTAATGTGACTCAGCATTCCAGGTAAACCACCTTTGACACCTACCTGATGGTAAACCAGGCAGTCCATCTACAGGGTTCATATTTTTCTCTCTTGAACTGTTGTAGCTAAAGAAAATATTAGCCTTCATGTTATTAAGGAGGGGAATAGATATGATCATCTTAGAAATGCAGTTTCCAGGGAGATTGACAAATTTAAAATCCATCAACATATCACTTCAGAGAATAGAAAACACACATGAGAGAGAACTTTTGAATAAAAAGTTGATGGTGTCTAGATCTTTATATACTGTGAATTAAATTGCCTTCACCTCTCTGTGGTTTAACTCAGAAACAGTGCTATAACATATTAAGAGCCAGTTCCTGTAAATACCGAGAATGAGATGACAGTTGTGAAATTTTCGATTTCTTCATATTTTGCCCAAAACACCTCTGAAGTGAGTTGAAAATACCATTCAAAGGTCCTGAAGCGCTTTAGTTTTTTTGAAATTGAGGAAAGTTTGAAAATCGCCATTTTAGTTGCCTGACGCCGCCGAAAATGGCCGAAAATTGTGCATTTTCTTTTTGCTTGTACAGATCAATGCGATGATATCTATCAATATACTTTGGGTAGCTCATAGCTCATGTCTTGCTGTTTCTAAAGCATTAATTTGATTAGCAAAACCTCCAAGTTTAATAATATTTTAGGCCGATACAAGTACCGTCATCGAAGCTCATAAGCGAAATGGCTAATTTTAGATAATTTCAATACCATGAAAAGCCCACTGGTACATTGAATTTGAAGTCGAAACTAAAATTTGCTGAAAGCCCATACTCTATATTAGGATGTGCGAAAGTCTCTTCCATAGCCTGAAAAAACTAACCTGTCGAGAGACATAAACGTGTGGTACATTTTTGTAAATTCGTCATTCGTAAAACCAACATGGAACTTGGCCAGCTACCTTCATCAAGAACAAAAATAAGCGAATGGAAACCTTTTTCGTCACTAAGGATACTTGTAATGTTTTTTTCCTTTTAGATTGACCACATGATTAACTGTTGCAAACATTTGCAGTTAAATCAAAGTAGACGCTGCTTTTGGCACATTGTAATGTAATGCAAATTTACTTCGATTACCGGCATGTGCATATCGCCCGAAACCGATTTTCCTTCCGCCTACTGTATGTTTCTTTTTGAAGGTTACAACTGTAGCGCACATTATTCGTTCAATATCGGCAGTTTTAACTTTTGTGGAACACCCATGGCCACAGCCAAACTTGACTTCAAGTAAAAAAAACCATTTTGAAACGTGAAGTTTGAGTAAACAATCGATTACAGTTGCATCCATCATGTTTGGTGTAAATATTCGAACACAACCATTTCATGCAAACAGGTACACTCTATTTCTTTCTTACAAAGTTTCCAGACTTCGCTCTCTTTTAAAATTCCAAGACTTCACCGTTCTGTTGGCCAGTCCGAATAACTGCCATGGTGTTAGTTGAGTAAGTACTTGACTTTGTTTGGTGGTCCCGGTTTGGACAATTAGGCAAATGTGGATTGTGTGACAATCGGCCACTGTACCAAATACGTCAATATTTGACGTTTTGCGAAGTGAGTGAAGATGGCAACGTGGACCTTGAGGGGAGGGGGACACCCATATAAGAAGGACGAGGGTACTGCTCAAAAATTTTGATCCCCTAAGATCCCCTAAGAGGTACCAAGATCCTGTTTTTTCTCCTCCAAAAGATACCAATTCTTACATAACACATTATCTCCCTGCGTCATATTTTTTTCGGCTCAATACCTTAAAAGGTATCACAAAAGCTCCCGCTTTGGACCTTTTGAGGCTAAACGCCCTGAGGGCTACTAAAACTTCATTTTTAACCCCTAAAAGGTACGACGAGGTGTCTGAGTGTCCGATTTTTGGAAAGTGCCCATATTATTGTCTATATAGTTTAGCAGAAGGCAACAGGGGTGAATATGTATGTAAACTCACACCGCGTATCTAAGATCTGATCCCTCTAGGCCTCCTTTGTCCTTTTTGTATTCCAGCCCTATCACCTGTGCATTTCTATTCAAAAAGTGCGAACGACAAACATGTATTTTAAAAGTAAAGAGGAAAGGTGTTTGCGCAACTTTTGTGACCACGGTAATACTTTCCATTAATCTACGTAGACATGCTGTGATAGCAGGACCCACGGACAGCTCTGTCAGTTTGTCGAGTTCTGTCCTCTTGCAGAATTAAACAACACCCCTTTCCCCCTACATCCTTCAATTTCATCCTAAAATGTTTATTTAGGCTGACAGTGCGAACCATGTTACTTGCATGAGCAAACAGTTTCACTGGCCGTCATCTTTACCCACTCTGGACACTTTGCAAGTGGCCGTCTGTCATGCAATCCACATTTGCCGCATGGTCTGAACTGGGACCATCACACAAAGTCAAGAACTTACTCAACTAACACCATGACAATTATTCAGACTTGCCAACAGAACGGCGAAGTCTTGGAATTTTAAAAGACAGCGAAGTCTGGAAACTTTGTAAGAAAGAAATCTGGACAGCGTGGTGCAATTGACGAAGAAGCCTTTGTGGTTTTTCTGTCTTGCTGCTTACGTTTTGTAAGTGGCCGCGGATTACTGTTGGAACACTCCAAGAAAAATGATGTCACAGTATGTGTTTTATTCAGAGGTATGTACCATATTAGCTAAAGAAACGAACAATTCATTTCTAAATCTGGTGGTAACAGACAGGGGCAATTGTATTCATAAGAATTGCAAGCACATGGGTAAATACAAAGGTTGAATCATCTGGGTTTCGACAAAACACTGACCCCCAGTCAACTGAACCCCTACTGACCCCCAGCTGACCCCCCTACTGACCCTCTATAAAATCAATGGGAAAATGAAAATGAAAAAAGCCCAGAACTATCAATGGGACCGATTCAAGTTCATGAATAAATTTATCTTACCTCAAACTTCCAGGATGGCGGACGCGTTGTAGATTTCCAACTCTCGTGTTCTCCTTTGACTGTTTAGTGGAGATTTTGTTGATGGAAAATCGAGCACAGAATAAGCTTGAATATCACCAAATATTGTTTTTGTACGCATTGGAAAATGAAGCAAAGAGAAATCTGACAAATGAGCAGGCTCGCGAAAGGCTCATGATTGTGCAAGCAACACGAACACGCGTCGCGTAAGCCTCAACCGTAAGACCAATTTCATAAGATAGTTCTAGGCCTCTCGCCTTGTTTTCGCATTTTAAGTCCTGTAGTATAAGCCATTTGGACGAGCCTGGTGGATTACTTTCTCCCTGGTGCATGAAGCGTAGTTTGTTTATGCAGAAGGCGAGGGACATGGGGTTACAAGGTTGCCAAAATAAACTTCCGGTTGATGTAATCATGTCTGTGTCGCTCGCGGTTAGTCGCGTGCATGCTGATTTGTCAGAATTTCCTCGCTATTTTCATTGCTTAATTTTCTAATGGGCACAAATACCATACTTGATGATATTCCGACTTATTCTGTGCTCGCTTTTCCGTGACAAATCCTTCAGTCAAATGAGAAGGGAGTCGGAAATCTGCAGCAACGCATTTGTCATCTTGGAAGTTTGAGGTAAGCTAAATTTACTGATGAACTTGAACTGGTCCCATTGATAGTTCTAGGCTTTTTTTAATTTTCATTTTCCCGTTGATTTTATAGGGGGTCAGTAGAGGGGTCAGTAGGGGGTCAGTGTTTTGTCGAAACCCGAATCATCTTCCTTATTCCACAAGTACAATGTTTAAACAGTTGATCATGAAGTTTCGTCAACTGCTCGCGCTGTTATCGGCATTAGCTGGTCTGAGACCAGGATTTCAAGAAATGCTATGATGAGACGGTTGTTTTTAAAGTAAAGTGTACCTGTTTACATGAAATGGTTGTGTTCGAATATTTATGCCAAACATGATGGATGCAACTGTAACCGATTGTTTACTCAAACTTCACATTTCAAAATGTTTATTTTTACTTAAAGACAAGTTCGGCTGTGGCCATGGGTGTTCCACAAAAGTTAAAACTGCCGATATTGGATAAATGTGTGCTACAGTTGTAAGCTTCAAAAAGAAACATACAGTAGGCAGAAGGAAAATCAGTTTCGGGTGATATGCGCGTGCCAGTGATCGAAATAAATTTGCATAACATTACAATGTACCAAAAGCAGCGTCTATTTTGATTTAACTGCAAATGTTTGCAAAAGTTAATCATGTGGTCAATCCAAAAGGAAAAAAAACATTACAAGTATCCTTATCGACGAAAATGGTTTCCATTTGCTTATTTTTGTTCTTGATGAAGGTAACTGGCCAAGTTCCATGTTGGTTTTACGAATGACGAATTTACAACTAGTGAGACAACCTCAGATAGTCCAGAGCGCAATTGATAGCTCTGGTACAATAGTCCCATGAGTACTCACCCCTACTCGGTTCACTTCCGGTTTGTGTCTACCTTGGTAGTCTGCTACGGTTTTTCCCCTTTGCAGTGTGTATGTTTCAAGGTTGTATTTTCATTCAAGGTCCAAACATTACGTACAAATTAATTACTACTGGTGCTTTAAGTTGATTTTCGTTCATTTTAAGTTCAACAATACGCTGAAGCAGCAAACGTGACAATTTAGCTCTTCACGCCAACTTTGTAACTTGATACTTTTGTTTTCCTCGCAAAGGCATGTAATATGAAACCCCTGTTTTCTCCAAAACATACGGAAGATGTCCTTGTTTTTTGGAGATAAATGAAAGAAAGTTAAATATCTGATGTAGTGATGAAGAAACGGAACAGAGACGATGTTTTACTAAAAATGCAAATTTTTACCGATGAACGAGAACTAATTTAATTATCAGATAGTCACGAAATACCACTTTCTTTTTCTGTTGCCACCTTTGTTGTTAACAATAAAACAATTCAAAATTAACACACAACGATATTGATGGCTGAGAAGCTTTTCAACGAAAAGTATTGAAGATAAACAGCGCTACTTGGCCGATATGAATGAGTCTCCTCAAAGACTGATTAAATTAATTTGCGCTTTCATTAGGTGCCACGGTGTCTGCAGCAATATTTGAGCATTTTCCTGGTTTCTTTTGTTACAAATTCACAATTTGCGGAGTATTAACGCCACTAACTTGAGAACTTTTTGGTCTCTCTTACAGACACAATTAAGGCAAGAAATAAACAAGTCGCTAAGGAGAAGCAATATATTTGAACTCTGACAAGCACACTATTGTAGATTGAAAACAGCAGATGGTATTTGTTGAACCGACCTGTTTGTAATTCTAAAAGCTACGCAGCCACAGTAACGTTTCACTTTTGCAAAAAAAAAAGGGACAACTGGCGCTACCTGAAAAATAACTGCCGTCCTTGGTCACATGACACGATATATAAAATACTGCGTGTAAAGATAGTGTATAACACTAACAATGCTAGAACGCATGCGTCTTACATGTTGAGCTCTACCATAAGGAAAACCACTCAACATTTGTGCGTGATTCCGTATGCAATGTATCCTTCACCTAATATAGAAGCCACGAACCATAACTAATCTACGCATGCATTTAGGGCAAATTAGTTTTGTTCTAAGGAGAATGGTACCACAAGGAGAGCAAGGGGTTACCTGAAACAAATATATAGCTTTGCGATGTTCAAAGTTAAGCGACGGCAATGGAATGTCTTTTACGTAGAGTACACATGTACCTTTCCCACCCTACTCCCATTACTTCCTTGCCTCTAGACTAATTAATTAATTGAAATTAATTAATTAAACAAACATTAAAGTTTACACCTTAGCGCCATAGCGCCATAGGGCCATAGCGCCATAGCGCCTTAGTTCCTTAGCGGCAGGCAACCCCCATAACCATCCCAATAGTGCACTCTGCACTAAAAAATGTACCACATGTTTATGTCTCTTGACGGGTTAGTTTTTTCGGGCCGTGGAAGAGACTTTCACACATCATAATATAGAGTATGGGCTTTCAGCAAATTTTAGTTTCGACTTCAAATTCAATGTACCAGTGGGCTTTTCATGGTATTGAAATTATCTAAAATTAGCCATTTCACTTATGAGCTTCGATGAAGGTACTTGTATCGGCCTAAAATATTATTAAACTTGGAGGTTTTGCTAATCAAATTAATGCTTTAGAAACAGCAAGACATGCACTATGAGCTACCCAAAGTATATTGATCGATATCATCGCGTTGATCTGTACGAGCGAAAAGAAATGCACAATTTTCGGCCATTTTCAGCAGTGTCAGGCAGCTAAAATGGCGATTTTCAAACTTTCCTCAATTTCGAAAAAACTAAAGCGCTTCAGGACCTTTGAATGGTATTTTCGAAAACAACTCACTATAGAGGTGTTTTGGGCAAAATATGAAGAAATCGAAAATTTCGCGACTGTCATCCCATTCTCGGTATTTACAGGAACTGGCTCTTAAACAACTGCTGTCAACAAAGTGTTTTTTCTATTTAAACAATAGAGTGTTTCTGTTGAGGAACTATCAGGTGATAGTAACCCTGCGGAAATTTGATGTTCTTAAAACAAATATTTGCCCGAGAAGTGAAGCTTCAAGGGCAAATAGGCTAGTTTTAAGAGCATCAAATTTCCAAGGGGAAACTATCAGACCGATAGTTCCGAGACGTAAACAGTACTCTACTGTCTTTATTGTTCACCACTAAATCTTCTTCTTTGCACCAGTTCAAAAATCAGATTGAATTATTTTCAACTTTTCTAGATGAAACCAGTGAAATTGAAAATGAAAACAGGGAAAAACCACTTAATACAATTTCAATTGTGTATTTTCCATAAGCCCACTTGTTTTCAGAAAAATTTTCAAGGATGAGTACTATCCATTCAGGTATTTTCCTTGGACAGGCACTATGAGCTGATAGTGTCTCTCTGTGGATGAACACTATCTCGTCACATGATCAATTTAAACCAATAAGAATCAGAGAAAATTTAGTGGTGAACTATAAGTAACCATAGTATTGCACCTAAGTCTACCAATGACTGCTAAATGGAAATTATAGTGGAAGGAACACCCTTTGTTCTAAGGTAAGGGAGAATAAATATTAACCCAGTGGTAATATAATCTACATACAAATGTTCACTATATAAATTGTATCACAAGATTTACCTGCTCATTTTGCTATCGTAATCAACTGTGGATATAAAGTTGAAGATGAGTAAATATTGTTGTCTTCATTAATCAATTTTATAATTTATTATATATTAGCCCATTGATATGGTTGCCAGATTGTTGCAATATTCAATAACATACAATTTATATTCAGTAATTCATAGTTTTGGCCAGTAATTGTCATTCTATATTCAATGTGTCACATTTTTGATCAGTAAACTCATTTTACATTCAATGATTCATATTAACTGATTATATATTCAACACTGTTTTTGTTCAATAAAATATCTTTACCACAATTTTCCAAATTGTTGTTATTATGCATGCTGCCAAAATTTTATTGAATTCAAAATTTTTTATTCAATAATTTTTGCTATCCTATTAGTCAGCAGATAAATTTCACGCCCTGTTGAAGTTACATGACCTTCATCACCTTTTGCGGTACCAAAACGGTGGAACATACCCCGCCAATTTTTATTGCGGAGGACGTGGAAGAGGCTGGTCAAAGAGGAACTCAGAGAGACATCGCGTCATTTAGTAGAAGTAAAGGTAAGTCTTCATGCACTTTATTTTTCATTTTAGAGTATCTGGTGGACAATCCAGAGCAGGTTTCATTTGTATTTAGCATAAGTATGCCCAAACCTTTATACAGCATTGACAGTGGTTAGTTGTTTTTGTGACGAAGAATGGTAGGGTTTTTTTTATTTTTGTATTTAAAGTTGTAATTGGTGAAAAGATCTCTCGCTTTTAACAACAGATTTGAGACTCCCTGATGTTACATCAACTCCTTTACCTGGAAGATCACTTGTCAGTGGGGCACTAAGTTGCGCTAGCTAGGGAACAATCAGAGCAAAAAACCTTAGAGGTTTTGGTCGTTGACTTTATGGCTCTTGAAGAATTTGTTGATGAAAAGGGAAACATCCCTCATATGGTTCCTGACTAAAATTTAGTAACAGGTGACATTCACTTTTCTGGAACTGTTGATCTTATGACTAATGACAAGGAATATGTAATAAGATCAAAGATAACTGAAGTTTTGGCCACAAAAATTCCTGGTATATTGCCAGATGATTTTTCTTTTTTTAAAGTGTCCAGGAAGCAAGCGTGTATACCAGCATGCAAAAAGGTGCAGAAATGGGATTTCCCTCAAGTCAAGACTATAGCTGGGCAGGGTAAGCTAAATGTTCGCCTACAAAAACCACAAGCTCTAACTGGTGCGGAAGAACCATCAACACTGAATGACCTTCCATCTACATGCATGTTGTCTGTTACTGAGTCTGCACTACACCCATTAAATGAATGTATTGCAGGAGGCAACACGTCTGCATCTACACTGTGTGATCCTCAGCCATCAACCTCAACTGGCAGTGTTTCATCAAGCAGCATCAAAGCAGGTCCTTCAAGCATCAGTAACAAAGGAACAGGGTCAGAATCTGTAGCTGTCAATATCTTGACTTGCAACCAGTCTCTTGATGAGGATGAGCAGAAAGACATGAAAAGGCTCAAAACAATGTTGCCTGATAAAGATGAATCATACCTCTCTGAAGTTACAAGAAACAACATAACTCTTAATGACAAAATTGATGATATTCTTGGTGTTGAAGCTCTCGAAGGTTAGTTTTGTTTTAGATAAAGTAAATGTGCTGATAAGAAATAAACTCTTAGAACATCGGTCATGGTGCAGCTGACATAGACATGCTGAACTATTGAAAAAATTTTAACTGAACAATGAGGGTGGAGCTGTACAGAACCTGTTAGTAGAGTTTTTTTTTTCTGCTCGATCTCTACTGGTAATAGAGACCCGGCAAAGTTTTCCATAGTTTCGGTTTCAGTAGCCCAATGAATCCACCACGTAGGGGGTTAGCCTTCGTAGCTTCACCAGAGGTCTGTTAGCCGCCCCGTTTCAGGGTTCCAGTCAGGCCCTCACGGTTACCGTAGCAGCCCTGAGGAATGAGGCTTCCCCACTGTACTTCACCCTGACTGGCGCTCCCCTACTTTAGGACGTTGCCCAGGGTGTACGACAGGGATGTGGAGCTGGACTTTACAACCCCGTTAGTAGAGTTAGTATTTTAAAATTAACTCATGGCTAAAAAAAATATTTACCTGATCATCATTATATAGTTAACTTGAAAGGTGAAAACAATAACATTATCTTTTATGTCTCGCAAAAATAGTAAAATCTGGTAACCAAAATCACTTACATTTAGGTATGTAACAGAAGACCAGCGTAGTGGAGTTGATGTAATGTAATGGGTTTGCCTTTTTGAAGTAGTGTAGAAAAATACATAGATTTAGCCAAGCCTAAAAGTGGAGCTCCTGATTGTGATGATACGTGCTTCAAATGCACTTCTGGTGACGTAATCAGCATGTGAACCATCACGCTTTGCGATCTTTTGTATGCAGTTCCTGCCATGTTGTTTAGATATTAAAAGCAAGTAAGAAGCGACATCACCTCCTTTATAGCTCACAGCTATTACATGGTGTTAGAAGTAAACTAAGCGGCATTGAATGCCCGGTTATGCAGTGGGATGGCGACAACCCGAAAGAAAACTGGCGGCGTTTCAAGCAACATGTTGAGCTGATGTTTACAGGACCTCTCAAATCCAGAATAGAAGAGGAGAAATGCAGCTATTTGCTCATCTGGGTCAGTCAGAAAGGAAGGGATATCTACAACAAGTGGTCTGACATCTTCGACGATGACCATAAGAAATTAGGAACATACTATGAGCGTTTTGAGAGTCACTTAAGTCCCAAAGCAAATCCTGTTTTCGCCAGGTTCAAATTCCACAGTTGAGTTCAAGACTCCTCAGAAATGGCAGAGAAATTCATCACGGCATTACAAATTCTAGCCCAAGATTGCGATTTCAAAGACCCAGAAGAAATGATAAGAGACTGAATAGTCTTTGGTACAAACTCCAACACCCTTCGAATCCATTGTTTTTGAATCAGTCACAATAGCAAATTTAACACATGGGTCACCAGAGTCTAGTCGAGATGAAGTATTTGTATCCATTCAAGTAAACCTGGCACAGAGCAATAACAGAAAGAGCACACTAAGAGCCAAGCTTGACACTGGGGTGCAGGGCAACATACTACCCATGAGGCTTTACCGTGAGATGTATCCACATCAAGTAGACAACAATGGTAAACTCAAACCCAATGCACTGTTGTCCTCGAATGTTGTGCTCACCACCTACGAAGGCTTGCAAATTAAACACCATGGCATAGTCACCATACCCTGCACTTATGGGAAAGAGAGCACACTTGCACCCTTTTACGTCAGTGACATCCCAGGTCCCGCAATTATTGGCCTACCTACCTCCACTGACCTGAATCTGCTACAGTTCAATTGTGCTATACAGACACAACATCCCCACACCAGCAGTGATGGATGCCTAAAGGACAAGACTCCTGAGGAAGCCTAGGAAACCATCCTGATGAGAGACAAGCAGGATCTGATTACACAATACCCTGAGTCTTTTAATGGCATCGGGAAATTTCAAGGAGAGTACCACATTACAGTCGACCCCAATGTTCCACCAGTGATTCATCCTCCACGACGCGTGCCAATCAGCCTCAAAGACAGCATCAAAAGTGAATTAGATGATATGGTCAAGAATGGCATCATCACAAAACTTGAGGAAGGTGAACCCACACCCTGAGTTAACAGTCTAGCCTACCGACGGAAACAAAATGGGAGGTTGAGACTCTGCTTGGACCCCAAAGATCTCAATGCAGCCATCCAGAGAGAACACCATGTCACCCCCACACTAGAAGAGATCCTACCCAAATTGACCGGAGCTACAGTTTTCTCCATTGTTGATACTAAGTGCGGATACTGGAACGTTGTTCTTGACAAGGAGTCGAGTTACCTCACCACATTCAACTCCCCTTTTGGTAGATACAGATTCAACCGCAAGCCCTTTGGCCTAAAAATGTCATAAGACATCTTTCAGACCAAAATTGACCAAACATTTGAAGGATGCGAAGGAGTGGCAGGAATTGCAGACAACATCGTGGTTTCTGGAAAAACCAGCGAGGAACATGACTGCAACATGCATGGTATGCTAAAACAATGCCAAGATACAGGCCTGAAACTGAACCCAGATAAATGCTTTGTGAAGCAGGAGAAAATCAGATTTTATGATGTTGTCTGTAGCCAAGATGGAATCCAGCCAGATCCAAACAAAATCTCAGCCCCAACTAACCACCAAGAACTACAGACCTTCTTAGGTCTGGCGAACTACATGGGTCCCTTCATCCCAAATCTAAGCACACTAACAGCCCCACTTCGAGAGCTCCTAAAGGAAAGCCACCAATTTGACTGGAGCCCAGCACACCAAGAAGCCTACAACAAAGTCAAGGACTCCATCAGTAGTGAAGTTACTCTAACCTATTTTGATCCAAAGAACGAGATCACCTTACATGTTGACGCTTTGCTGAAAGGCCTGGGCGCAGCACTCTTACAAGACAATAAGCCTGTTGCTTTTGCGAGCAAAGCACTCACAGATGTCGAAATGAGATATGCAAACATTGAACGAGAACTACTTGCTGTAGTGTATGGGTGTGAGAAGTTTTACACTATCCTGTTTGGTCACAGTTTCACTGTCAACACAGACCACAAGCCTCTCAAAAGTATTCACCTGAAACACTTGTCAGCCGCACCCCCATGTCTTCAGAGGATGCTACTGAGACTGCAGCGATATGACCTTGTCATCCGCTACCAACCAGGCAAGAGCATCAAAATCGCGGATGCACTCTCCAGGTTATCGCCAGAAGAAAAGGAAGCCATCCTAAAAGCGAAAGGAACCCATATATGACTGGCCCCTCAGAGCAACATAGAAGTTGAACCAGACACTAATGAACAAACTGTGGTACAAACTGCCACCAACCCAACTGTTGCGATTTCAGTTCCCTCAGAGAATCAAGCCACCGCACTCCCAGGAGTAGCTGGGAGTAGCTCTTATGTAGCTCGGAGTGGCAGGATTAGCAAGCCTCCGGAAAGGCTGGATATGTAACTTGCTCTTTGTTGAACAATGCTGATCTAGTAACAAAGGAACTTTTGTTGTTGACTCATAGGTTATGTTCCTTTGTCCCGTTGTGTTGTTATTTTGTTTGTTGTTATAACTCACTTCATCAGGAGGAGAGGGATGTCATGATATGTACTTCGAATGTACTTCCGGTGACATAATCAGCATGTGAATCATCATGCTTCGCGATCTTTTGTATGCAGTTCCCGCCATGTTATTTAGATATTAAAAGCAAGTAAGAAGCGACATCACCTCCTTTATAGCTCGTGGCTTTTACACTGATTGGAATAATTAACCGTAAAGGAAAAAGAGGATTTGTTTTTCTTGGATCAGAAACTTAAAAAATGATTAATTGTGAACATGTAATTGTTTCGTGTGTGGTTGGGTTATATTTCCCAGTTAGATTTTAACAAGCTACTGTATATCAAATAAGTGCAACCAAGATTGTGGAAATTGCCTGCAATATTTCAGGGACTTTCCAAGAGACGATTTCGCAACTAATATGTTGGAAGAAAAGTCAACAACGTGCCAGGGGCTAATTTGTGCCAAAATTTTGCCTTTGCATATACTCCCTCCTTCTCTAAGGGTCCCCTACACTTTTTCATGATGCGTGAATGGGCATTTTTGCTCTGTGTGAAGTGTGAATGGGGATTTATTTTTTCCGTTATTGGTGAATCTACATCTTCCGTCCTCGGGAAAGTGGTTTTCAATTTTTTCGTGATCCGTGAAATATGCATTTACTTACATGTGATTTATGAACCAATGACCTTTCGTACATAATTTCTTACTTCTTTGGAGATTTTAGTGTCATTAAAGGAGGGTTGTCCAATACACACAATCTGATACGGTCCGATAAAACAACTTTCCGATCGGTACAATTTAAAAGACAGTTAAAGACTGTTTTCGATCCGTATACAGTTGGAAAATTGCATCTCATCAAGCAGACTTAAAAATAAATCACTAGCCTGTATAGCAAGCGTTCCCATATGAAGAGCTTTTCCGCATTCTGGCCACTCGTAAATTAGAGCGAGAGCATCTCATTAAGGGGACTTAGAATATAATTCAAGTCTTACCGGAGTCAAGGGGGTGACACAACTTGTCGATCCGTATGGTTTGTACGAATGGAAAAGCCTGTTTTCCATCCATATACGGTCGGAAAATTGCATCTTATCAAGGGGACTTAGAATATAATTCAAGTCTTTCCACAGTCAAGGGGGTGACACAACTTGTTGATCTGTACGGTTTGTACAGATGGAAAAACCTGTTTTCCAACCATACACGGTCGGAAAATTGCATCGTATCAAGGGGACTTTGAATATACTTCAAGTCTCACCAGAGTCAAGAGGTGACATGGCTTGTCAACCATAAGGTTTGAACAGATGGAAAAGGCCGTTTCCATCAGTATACAGTTGGAAAATTGCATCTCATTAAGGGGACTTAGAATATAAATCAGGTCTTTCCAGAGTGGAGGGGGTGAGACAGCTTGTTGATCCGTACAGTTTGTACAGATGGAAAAGGCTGTTTTCCATCCTTATACAGCTGGAAAATTGCATCTCATTAAGGGGACTTAGAATATAATTCAAGTCTTACCAGAGTCAAGAGGGTGACTCGGCTTGTCAATCCGTACGGTTTCAACGGACGGAAAAGGCCGTTTTCCATCGTTATACAGTCAGAAAATTGCATCTCATTAAGGGGACTTAGAATAAATTATAAATCATGTCTTTCCAGAGTGGAGGGGGTGAGACAGCTTGTTGATCCATATCGTTTGTACAGACAGAAAAAGCTGTTTTCCATCTGTACACAGTTGGAAAATTGCACGTCATTACAGACAAATGGGTTAGTAGCAAATATTAAGTCTTTCTCCGAAGTTAACTTAAATAGGAGTCGTGTCATTACACCAAAAGCCTAGAGTCGACGCACCAATTTCGCTGCTGACATGAAGTGCATTCTAATCCGCTCGAAAGTAGTTTCTCGCGCGGTGGCCTCATGGTTAGTGCGCTTGTCTCCGGATCAAACAGTCCGGGTTCGAGCCCTGGCCGGGGACATTGTGTTGTGTTCTTGGGCAAGACACTTTACTCTCACAGTGCCTCTCTCCACCCAGGTGTATAAATGGGTACCGGCGAACTTAATGCTGGGGGTAACCCTGCGATGGACTAGCATCCCATCCAGGGGGGAGTAGAAATACTCCTAGTCGCTTCATGCTACAGAAACCAGGATAAGCTCCGGCCTGATGGGCCACTTGGCTCGTATGCAGACTTTACCTTACTGAAAAGGTTGAATCAAAATGCGTCTCTTTCAAAAGGTTTATCAAAGCGTAGGACAGCTAAAATATTTGTTTCCTGTTCGTTAGAACTCCCGGTGCATATTTCTGCACATTCGTAATTTTGTAATTGCTGTGTAATATTTAGCACAGTTTGCATTCATGTCCACGGTGAAAAAAGCTGCTTCTCCAGAACTAGGTCACCGTTAAGTGAATCAAGAGTAGAGAAGAGAAGGCTCTTTGGAAAGAACTTTCAACGTGCTGAGCAGGAAAATTATCCTCTATGTGATTATGCTAAGTTTACTTGGAAAATAAGTCCTGTCTTTTCTCTGCATGACTGATTCACATGAGGTGCCATGTCTGCTGACAGGAATTTGCATCTAAGATGCTCGAAAGTCATCTCTCAAAAAGTACTGAATGGATTGAAGAGAACGTCTTTCAAAAGAGACCTCTTTTGAAAGGCTTTACAAAGCGTATAACAGGTAAAAGATTCGTTTCCCATTTGTTGGAACTCCTACTCCAAAAATTCCGGTGCAATATTGTCTGCATATTTAATCCTGAAAATGCTGTGTAACATTTACCAAGGTTTGTAGGTCCACAGCGAAAGAAGCTGCTGCTCCGAAACTACCACACCATGGATCAACTGAGGTCTCTTTGGAAAGCACTTTCAAAGTGTTGGGCATGAAAATTGCCTTCTGTGTGCTTATCCTAAGTTTAGTTCAAAAATAAGTCTTGCCATATCTCTGCATGACTGATTCACATCAGGTGCCAATTTGGCTGCTGACAATAATTGCATTCTAACACGCTCGGAAGTCATTTCTCGAAAAGTACTGAACGGATTAAAGCGAAAAACATCTCTGTAGAAAGCTTTATCAAAGCGCAGGACAGTTCAAATTTTCTTCCCCTTTCCTTACGAATTGCATTCCAAAAATCCAGGTGCATGTATTTTGCAAATTCGATTAACTATTAAAACCAAACCTTTAATGTTAGGATGCCATTTAATAATAATAATAATAACAACAACAACAACAACAACAAATATTTAAACAGGATGACCCATCAGTGTATTCAACACTGTTATCAGAGGAGTCCTGTAAAAGAAACTATGGTGAAAATAAGGTAAAAGGTAAAAATGGGTAAAAAACTTATGTACAAAATTAGTAAAAATGTTATAGTCCTAAATTAGATTGGCAGTTCATTAAAAATGTTGGCTCCTTGATAATGAAAGCTCTTCTTCCCAAATTCAAGGCGAGCTTTAGGTAGTTTCACTGATAAACCATTGTTCCTTGTGTTCTTAGAGTGAAGTGATCTATTAAATTAGGTCTCAAAGAGGGTGCAAACATTGTTTTGAAGACAGTCGAAGACACACTGACTGCTTTTGCACTTAATTAAGTTCTCTGCTGATGGTAGTTTTAGATTGCTGCTACCAATAATTTTCAAACTTCGTTGTTCAAGGTTCTTTATCAGACTTTTTTTGGTATCTGACCAACCAAGACCAAGTGATCTGCAGTATGTAAAAATAGGCAAGATCATTGTTTCATAGATTGTTTCAGTATATTTTTGTTCGATCGACGAATGGATTGAGGTTAGCTCTGCCTGCTGCTTTCCTGTGAATTCTATCAAAGTGTGATGTAAGGTTCAAATTTGGGTCTAGGTCAACGCCCAAGTACTTGGAAACAAACATATTGTTGATACATGCCCCATTAACAGGGATATTAAGTTCATTTCCCTGAAGATTGATTCTTTTCGCAGTTCCAAAGAGCATAGCCTCAGTCTTCCCTTTTTTAAAATTGACTATCAGTTTGTTTTCTTTGAACCAACGACATAAGCTGTTAATGTCTTCATTGAGGTTTCTTTGGATTGTGACAATGTCCTTGGATGAGGTATAAATTACAGTCATCAGCGTAAGTAATTATCCTCAAAAATTGCAGTGGTTTGTGGACATCATTTAAATGGATTATGAACAGAACAGGCCCTCAAAAACACAGACCTTAAAACATTGAAATATGAATATGAGTCTCGTTTTTGCCTCGCAAATTCTTAAGTATGTATCTTGTTTATTTGTTACAATTTAATGGCAAGTGATAACACCACAGGCAGCCCAAGCTCTCTCTGTGAACCACACAAGCAACACGATACGGCTTCAAATTATAAGGGTTTATATGGTTCTGGTTTTCCCTTGGAAAACCAGAATTCAAAAGAGTCGCTTAAATCAAGTTAAATTGGCAAAATAACCACACCAGGAGCAAACAACACACGTATGGAATAAGGTAAGGCATTTTCATTGAGAATTTTCACTTTTAACTACCTCCACGGATATCTTGTAGAAAATCCCATATAAACCCTTATAATTCAATACCATATTGTGTTGCTTGTGTGGTTCATTGAGAGAGCTTGGGCTGCCTGTGATAACACAAAAACTATAGATAATATAGGTGTGTATCGTGTTACAGGCTAACCGGAGTGCTTTTTAGGCTAACCAGCCTAAACTACAAAAAAAGTTTTGATTGCCAGTCATGTTTTCTATTTAAAACTTTGACCGGCTGCCAGTCACTTAGACACTATTATAAGTGCAATGGTGAAAAAAAAATACAAAATTAAAAAAAACCTCTTAACCATAGGTCGAGTCTACTTGATGCTTTTTCCTAACATCTCGATCTCTTTAAATTAAAGGCGCATTTTGGCTCTAAGTACAGAATTTTGCCGTCTAGAAGAAAACCACGACAAAAGATCAAATGTTGGGATTGAAAGACAAAACTTTCCCCTTCCCACTAGAATATGCAAAGACCAAAACACAAAAGGTACCAAAGAAATCTCTAGGGAGTGGGAAAGAGGCAATGTCTTAGTATTTTCAAAGGGTCACTTACCTCACCTTTCCTGCAAGGGAGTGTACACTATGACCCCAGCTACCCCTACACGAGTTTAACAGAGTTAACAATGAAAAGTTTAACCGATTTCTGTTACGGTCTTTTAGTATGTCGTCATATTGGGTCCAGCTGATGAAAATATTGATATCTGAAGGCAACTTTTTCGGTCAGGAACTAGCATTTTGCTTACTTGTGAGTATCCTTCCCAATATTCTAACCTCAATAGTGCCCCATCCTATGGACTTTGAACTAATAAAATGAAACAACCAACAAAAAGTAATTTGTGTTCTTAGGAATGCCCTGTACTTTTCTGCACAAGAACACACAATATCGAGAAGGCCAATTAACCGCAACATATTTATTAATTAGTACATCCTGGCAACTGAGATCTTATCGATATTTATAGCTGGATAGTTGAACCAATAGCTACTAAATAACAAAAGCAATGACTAAAAATTAGCATTGTCCTCTTAAACACACAATTTGGGTTTTATAGCTTTTCAATTTTCTTGTTCTCAATAAATCAACAAAACAAGACGTTACTAGCAGGCACCTGATTGTTTCGCCAATGAGTTGTTTCTCCAAGGGCTCATGTCTTGTATTGATTTAAAACTCAACATGTCAACTACATTATATTGCAATAATGTCTAACCAAATTCCAACTTTAGTTTTATTACACTGCGGAGTGAGAGAAAACCCTAACTATTTCTGATGGTCTTAGCGTGGGCAAAGAGCGACTACGTTAGGAAACCTACCCGTTGTCAAATACGTAGTAAATACTCTGAAATTAACTCTTAGCTGAATTATTTGTTTAAGAACTCATGGTTAAATGGTTTCGAGTAAAAATTTCTAATTTCAAATCATTTTTATGTAAAAATTAATGGTGAAAATATTTTTTGAGAAATGCTACAGAACAAAACAAGTCATTTGTTTACAGCAAAATGTTCTTGACTGAAGTGTTATCACCGTAAATTGTAATGATGAAACAAATATGGTCCACTTTCAGTCTTAACGGACTTGGGCTTAATACCAAGAAGTCATATTCACGTTGGTCAGGTAAAGAACTCAGCTGCAAACATAAGCAAGGCACACGTTTTTCTTGCCATGGGCTAATTAACGCTAACAAGAAGCATTTTGCTCTTCAAAGTCCAGTTTCCGGCTGAGAAGGTCAAAGTGCGACCTCTGAAGATGAGAGTTTGCCTCGGGAGGTATGTGTAGCAATGAGGGGTCATAATATGGGAATCTGCTGGTCTTCATACAAGAGCCCTTTATGCAGTAGTACTTTGTTGTGTACTTTGTAGATGGCAGTTTGTGGCCTGGTTGCTTGGGATTACGTCTTTTTCTCCTTGTCTGACAGCACCGTGTCGTAAGGTATGATCTTTTGCCTTCTAGGAAATTCAATTTGGCACCATCGATACCCCTTGGCTTTTGGGTCATCATCTAAAAAGCAAAGAATTAGAGGCTTGTTGTTGTGGAAAATTTGTCACCCAATGCCTCGCGTGACTAACGTTTTGAGTCCAATCAAATTGTTTTTGTAAAGACAAGTTTCTCAATCGCGAGACTGAACAACAAAAAAGGGAGACAAATGTCATAAGTGACCAGATGACGTCTGAGTATAAAGCTTTAAGAAGGAATCCACCAGACATTCGAGTGATGAGTGGACAAAAACTTTGAACCAGGAGCTGTTTTAAATATCCTCTCAAATTTTGAAATGATGAAATTTTACCTGTGTGTGCACAATTTATCTGAACTTTGAAATTTATTTTCTCAAGGTCCCATGGGACATTGTTCCCAGTGTTATTTCAGGCAACTTTTCATATCATTAGCTTTGAGAAAATGTAAAAAGGACTGTAAAATACCTAAAATTATTTTGGTAAAATATTTTTGTTCATTTTTGTCTTAAACATTATTAGTGCTTGAACGGTTTTGCACCATTCGTTTTTGACATCCAAGGTCTGCATTTTCGAGGTCTGGGTTTTCAAGGTCTGAGTTTTCGAGGTATGTTTTCGAGGTTTGCGTTTTGGAGGTCTGCGTTTTCAAGGTCTGCATTTCCAAGGTCTGCGTTTTCAAGGTCTACGGTCTGTGGTCTGTGTTTTCATGGTCTGTGTTTTCGAGCCACCCCAGAATCCCTTGATTGATTGGTATTTTCTTTTGCTTTAAATGTGCCATATTGTTGCTCACACTTTAAGAACTAGGTATGCATGCAATTAGCCTGCAGAACAGGCGGATTAGCAGGCCAGTGAGCGAGACGCAATACATGAACGTGGAGCACGACCACGAGCACAGAGGGCGACCATGGGCACGGAGCGCGACCACAAGCGCAAAGTGCAAGCGAAAAAAATTGGCCTGTAGTCACACCATTGTTTATGCTCTACCGCCCTATTGAAATGATTGGCATGAAAGAATGAGAGAGAACAAAACAATTCAATTTCTTGGTGCAAAAAAATGTCTCAAGTAACCAAGTTACAATGCAAAACAGTCAACAGATGTGAACATCTAAATTTAGCTAAATTTAAATCATGTGGTGCAGGAACGAACAAAGGAGGTATAAACCAGGAGATGGAAAGCTCGAGCAAATTTAGGATGGAAGAAACATAACTTTGAAGACATTGAAGAGATCTCTAAGATTCTCGAAGTAACACTACAGCAGTCTCTGGTGACGCCAGACAAAGCTAAATATGATCTGTGGTATCAAATAAACAAGCCACATAACTTAACACAGTTTTAATCTAACAACCGGGCCCGGCATCGCAATAAAGAATGCAAGTAATCAACATGATCACTGACCTTTTCCCTCCAGAGCAAACAATTAAAAAGAGATACAACATACATTTCTGCAATAGAAATGAGGTCAGACAAACCACACTTTATAATTCGGCACATGGCAAATTACAGAGGGTAACCCGATAACACAGATCCCCAGTCCGTGGACCCCCACAACGGACCGGGTCCGCAGACTACCCTACAGACTGGTCCATGGACTACCCCTACAGACACCCTCTACGGACCACCCTAAAATAGTGTAAAAATAATATATAAAGACTTCACTTATGGGTTGTCTGATAGATTCATACTCGTGTCGGTGATTTTTCAAGTGTTACACTGTGCAAATGTAACAGACTTGGTTTTTTAACACCCAACCCCCCCCCCCCCCCACCACCTCCCAAAAAAAAGTGCTCAAAAGCTGTTTTCAGTGTAAGGAGATGCTGATGGTAAGAAGGAAAGTTCTTACCTTCCATTCGTAGCTCAATCTGGCTATGGAAGATATATTTTTAGGCAGTTAATTGTTGTTGTATCTGTTATTCCACTGAGCAAATTGTGAAGCCTGGAACAAGTTCACGAACCCATGGGAGAATGGGCTGAACAAAATGGCAGAGGGGAAAGAACACAAATTTCAAGGCTTCCCGGAGGCTTCCCCGTACGCGTCTTTTATATACTTTATGGCCACAGCAAAGGAAACGGCAATGTGTAATGATTTAAATTGCACCTGAGCCTGAATCTAGGTCTGTTACATTTGCACAATGTAACGTTTGAAATTTCGCTGTCACAAGTAATCTATTAGACAACCCATAACTGAAATATTTATTTATTATTCTTATTATATTTTGGGGGGTGGTCCGTAGAGGGGGTCCGTAGGGGGAGTCCGTGGACCGGTCCATAGGTAGTCCACAGACCCGGTCCGTAGTGGGGGTCCGCAGACCGGGGGTCAGTGTTTTCGGGTTACCCAATTACAGAGGTGTCAAACTTTACAAGGCAATAGATAACAGCTGAAACCATGCAGAGCTGACCTCTAACATTCCAACGGCTACACTCAACTCTTAAAAAAGTCCTCCTGATAACAAAATATTAAGTGTCCTTCAGAAACAAGTGAGAAGCAAAATAAAGGTCCAGAGGCTGGAATTTATAAGAGAATGGCAAATGTAAAAATGTCACAAGCCGTAGGAGTCCGCGTAGGCCTGTCACGTGGCTTAAAGCAACCAATCAGAAAAGCTTGAACAGACTCAGGATGGAAGAAACATAACTTTGAAGACATTGAAGGGAGCTCTAAACTTGAGCTTATAATATGGTCACTTTTGAGATCAATGGGTTACCAAATTTTCTAAGGTATGGGGCCCTTTGGCGTGCAGGGGCTCCGCTATACATCAGTCAAAAAATAATTTGACGAGACTGTCATGTCAATGACAATTAGAAATTGAGTGTAGCTGTAATATTCAATATTTCTTTCATTGTCAAGTATTTTCAGTGAATGGGGTTGTTGATATTGATTATTTCATTTGCAAGATAAAGTTACACGCATTTGTATTTCTTACCGTATGTGTTTTCTTTTAATTCTCAGTTCCACTTAGTTTTAAAGTTGCACTGGCATCACATCATCTCAAGTACAGACCAGAAGAAGGGGTTAATAGAATAAATGCAGACAAACTCTGTGGGAAGATAGCATCATTACTTTTAAAACCCCAAAATTTGACACCCGAGGAACTTTGCGTGCAAGGTTTGCCCAGGAGGCAGGATTAGATGCTGGAGGTTTGAGGATGGAGAATTGTTCACCACTTGAAAAAGCCATTTTTAACCTTGAGGATACGCGAAGCGTAGAAACGTGTTTGTTGCGGGGACTCTGATATGCAAATGTGTCACTCACTCACACACTCAGGTGTAGACACTGTTTGTAATTAGTTGGCCCGAACGAGAGCACCCGAGCCCGATGCCATGTTGGAATAGTAACCGAGCCTGACACCATATTGGAATAGTAACCATGCAGTCAGCGCATACATGATTTATTTGGTAAAGCAGGTTGGGGAACTGGCAAGACAATAAGTCCTGATGTGGACCTGCACTATCTAAAATGATTAATTAATATCCACTTAAATATTACATGATAATGGATGAAAAAATAATGATAGCTGAAATAGATAAATATTCAAAAGTCAACGTTTAAAATATTCAAAATCTTTGAAACTACTCAAAGTGTGCATCATGCCGGCTCGAACTGATGATTTTGTAGCTTTTACATGACCATTAATGTTAGGTGTTTCACTAAATTGAAGTGGAGTTGGCTTTGAACGTTCGAATTAGCACTATAGCCAACTTTAAGGCTGAATTTCATGAGCATGTGACTCGTCCAGGCGTTAAAAATGACCAGGAGATGAGCATTTGTTTGCTGGAAAGTGACCTGTCTCATGTAAATGTGGTAAGCTTTGATGAGAATGTGTCTTATTCGACAACCTTAATGAACTTATATGAGCGAAACGAACACTTTTCAATGAATGAAACCAGGACAAACGTCTGCACCATTATTTAATATTGTAATTTCATTTTTATTTAGTAACATCTAAACCTGGGGCCAGGCGAAATATTGTTTTAAATATACGACCTTGTGTCAGCCTTGCAGTAGTCATTGACTAGCTTATTATTGTTTTACTTATTATCGTCTTGTTTATTTTAGTATATTGATCTGAACTCTGAGTGGGATGTGAAATGCACATAAACTGGCAAAAAAATTCCCAAGTACTTGGTTTTGATAAGCTTAATTATTTTTACCCTGTCTTGTGTTTACACTTTTGCTTCCTGATTGAAAAGATAACAAAGGGAAAGAAACCCCCTGTGAGCTCGTAGGAACACATGTTTATGGGTGGACAGATTTTTTGGATCAACACTGAAAATGGCTACTTATTTTGATATATTTTACGTGAAATATATATAGAGACAAGCAGTTCCACATTGGAAAAGAAGTGCTGTCTCATAAGAAACCTTACCTACAGTGTTGAGTGAAATGCAATGAAAAAGGCCTGTAAGCTCGTACGACTTGAAAACATGCAAATTTTCCCAGCAGGCAGACAAACATCAACATCAAGATCTGGGTGTGTGTGTGTGGGTGAGTGGGGGGGGGGGGGGGAGTAGTCTATGATTTTTTTTGGCAGGAGTGTCCTGTGTGACCCAAGAACCCTCAACCTTTACCACTCCATGTTCAGCTGCAATTTTGCCACCCTAGCTATTCTGTAATATGTGTGCCATGAAAGCCAATGAAAAAAGCCTACGCTTTCTGAGATAAGTGCGACCTTGCGTGGTATGAACCCCGCTTGTTTTAACAGTCTTTAAAAATAAACCAATAATTGCAAGTTCATCAACAAGTTTCATCTCTAGATCAGTTAATCCACAAGTTTGACCATAGGTCTCCTTTGATTTCTAAGGAAGCATCCTTGTTTGAAGGGTCGACTGACAGATGTGTTCCCATGTACAATACATCAGCCATCCAATCTGACATTTTTGCATTGGCTGGAAAAATGATGAGGTACATGATTGTTCATCATGATGTGTCTTTTTCTTACATGAGCCCAGCAGGTTATGAGTATTTGGTAACAGGGGATCTTGATAAAGTAGCAAGAATGTCTTCTGTGTTGGATTTGCCCAATTGGGATATATATGAAGTTATTCAAAGGTAACAATACACACAGATTGTAACTAAAAAAATGCACTACTGAGTATGATTATCCACTTGTTGTAGATGCCTTTCTCTCCTTCAAATAGAAGTACTCAAGTATGTACTTGAGAGGGTAAAGGGGGTTCCCTGAAATTTGAACTGTATTATAAGCAAGGTCCTCTGCATAAACTTCAGTTTTAATAAAGGGGTAGCGAATGGTAAATGCGAGACTTTGTGAGAAGGCAAAATCTCGTAAACTTACAGTCCTTGATCTCATTTGGCTTACTTTTCCTCCCCAGTATTGGTATTTAGTATAATTTGCATAGGTGAATATAAGAAGTGGACATTCTGATTGGCAAAAAGCTCATCATATGACACTTTATTATATCTCTCAGTTAGTACGCGCACTGTGATTGGTCAATTTAGCGGGCCGTAATCTACTGTACAGCCCGCGAAAATTTAAAGCTGTTTTCGTTGCCAAAATGTTTCGTGATTTATCGCCAAGTTTTCTTAAAATTTTTAACAGGTAAAAGTTTAAAACTTCCTTTTACTTCTGAAATTGTGTATTAGAAACTATTGACGATTTCAAATTGACTAGTTTAGCTTTCGAGGTGCGTCAGAAATTTGAAGCCATTCTGTGTGAATAGAAATCGTTCCCAAACCCATCAGACACCCGGTAGAGATATAATAAATATCTTACTAACCTCGTTTCCTTGGTCTGTACTGTAAGTTATGGATCCTCGTTTTTTACCCCTTCGATTTATGGCCCATGCGCTTAGGCCATAAATTGATGGGGGAAAAACTCAGTCCGTGACTTACAGTACAGCCCTCGAACTCGGTTAGTAAGAGGTATATATTCACCCTGCTAGAGCTTGGTCACTAAGCTCACCATCTTTGCCACCTTGGCAAAAACAAGGCAGACAATTGCTGAATGAAGTTTTCATTTATTCGAAAGACATCACTCCAAGTCCAGGATATTTGAAAGGGTGGAGAATTTTCAAAATGACTGCTGTCGCCCTTGGACCAAAACTTTTCAAGAACTTGTCTTCAGGGCTTTTAGCAATCGTAAACGTAGTGGTTGTGTCGATTGTCAGCAGGTCAGATTGATTAACTGAAATTTATTTTCTTCAAACTAAAGCTACTCATTCTTAGGCTATGATGACAACTGTAAATGAAGTCAACAACGATGAAACAAAGGTACTGGTGAATTTATTTTTCGTAATGTTTCGCTCATTTGTTTCACTGTCAAACTCGATTAGTAATTAGATATATTGATTGACAATCGATGTACATGTAAGCTTATTATTAAAACTACGGCTGCATGCGTGTATGCACACGAACAATTGAGTCAGTGTTTTTATGTTTCAGTCCGTTATTTTGTAGTCCTTGATATTCACCTCTGAAAATTACACTAAAACAATTATTCGCCTCAGGTTCAGTGAACATTGGTGAATATTCACCAATGTTCACTTCACCTTTGGCGAATAATTGTTAAACATCTGTAAGCAAACTACACAGCTGAACTAAAACTTGACCAACATTCCTGTCTAAATCCAGTTCCATATCAACTATTGCATGCAAGACAATTACCGCCATTTCAAGTCTGTTAAGAAGTAGCATTGCTTTGTGCAACCCTAAATCAGATTTATCATCTTGAATTTCTGTCTCCATCAACAGGTTATCAAGAAAGTATGTCCTCCCACATAACCTCCAAGAATGCCGCCATGCATGTTTTTTAATGTAACTTTGTTGATCCGCTGACCAATAAAACAGCAGAAATCACTGAATGAGAAAATTTCACGTCAAGTATAATAAAATATTTAAAGAGTGTGCATAATAAAATGACTTGGGAATTGAGGTAAAGATATTTTTACAAAACAAAAATAGTGTTCAATATTAACTACGAAGCATTGAAAATAACATCAGTTGACTGAATAAAATAATATATAGATTTAGCCACGCCTAAAAGTGGGGCTCCTGGGCTGGGTTGTTCAAAGCCCTATTAAGTTAACCCACAATAACCGTGAATTTAGATTTGAGTTTTGTAACTTTGCGGTGAGGTTTTCTGTATGTTGTTTGGCCCTCTGTTTTGAGTTCGAATAACTTCAAAATACACAAAACAAAAGCAGTGAAAAAAGTATACTTATGTATTCATAACATATACATTCTTGTATGCAAGAAAAATTTATACTTCGGTAAACTTTTAATCCTGGGTTAGCATTAACCGGCTTCTGAACAACCTGTCCCTGTTTACAATAAGTTAACCTGACTAGAGCGCACGATCCAATCAAGCACTTGGTCAGCGGTCAACTTCAAAAAAACATGTGACCTTGATGAGCTCTAAACTTGAGCCTGCAATATGGTTACATGATACTGGTCAGAAGATACTACCATAACATGGATGTCCAATAACATGGAAGGACACTATAAACCAAGGCTGAATGTCTCTCAACCAGTTAGCTGGAGTATGGCCGCCATCTTGCGCGACTCCATTGTCGTCATTGCTGGCATGCATAAGCGCCCACGAGCAATACCGATAGCCATGAAAACCATAAGAAATTCAATTCCTCAATTTATATGTTTGTATTTTGAATGATTTCTTAGCTCCTCAATGGAATGTGTCAAAAGAAATTATTGATTGATTGAATTCATGGGTTTCCTTTTCTTTCTTATATGAGTATGGGGCTCCGCTTGGCAGCACTTCGGAGGGCTGCCAGAGCTCCACTAAAAATCACTGAATATAAAACAAGTTTTAGTAAACAAAAATATGAATCAATGAATGTAAAATGAGTTTACTGAACACAAATATGACACATAATAAATATTGCAACAATCTGGCAACCATACATTGATGCCTGTGCTGGCAATAACAAGCTGTGAGGTGAACGTTGGGTTTTGTTCCCCTTCTGACATCATCACCTTTGACCAAAATTAGCACCACTTATACTCAAGTTATGCAGGAGGAAAAGATCTTTCCAATGATACCCAGACTCGGTACCCAGTGACTGGGTCAATAAATTGAGCCTGAAGTATGACCAAAAATGCTTAGAAATTTGAGAGAAAAACTTGTGGCAAAATTTCCCTCAGCTACACTTTGCTACTCTATGGTAAGAATTCTGTCTCACTGATACTTTCTGGGAAATTCTTGAACTGAAAACAAGCCTAGAAGAAGGTCAACCACTGGAGGGAAAAGATAAGAAAAGGAGAAAAATGAAAGGGAAAAAGAGCGAAAAGCCTAAAGACATAGGTCACTTTCTCCTCCAAAATCTGGAAATTTTGATTTCTGCACATGCTTGAGCAAAAATGTCATAAAATGAAATGCTAGTGGAAAGAAAGGCATGCTGTCTTATTGCAAATGCCCTTTTGAGTAGACTGGAGCTAATTTGGCTTATATCCAGGCTGAAAACTTGACAAAGAGAGGGAAAAACCTAAACATAGAGCTCAAGAGATAAAACTCTCAGTAAAATTGATGCATACACGGACACCAGAGATGCCAGACAAAATTAAATTTTTAAATGAGCCAAAGAAAACTCAATTAACAAACCAAGATGACTGGGCCATTTCCGAGTTGCCCTTTGCCTCTGTGTCAAAACGAGTCTATGTGTGAAACCATTCATATGAAAATGTGTTCTGCTCAGAGGTTCATTTTCCACACAAATCAAACTCATTTTCATAGGAAAGGTCTTGCATGAGAACTCATTTTGAAACAGAGGCACAAGGTAATTCAGAAATGGCCTATTTACATGATGTGACATGCTTGGCAGTTCACATGTCCAACCATCTCTTCTCAGGGAGGTATGAGACCAGATTGAAGAGAGCAGCAGAAATTGAGCCTAGGAGATCAACAATTTTGCCTCTTCTCAAGACCCAAAACACTTGGGTTCAACGGTCTGTAAGGAAGGAGGCATGAAAGATCTAAAGAATAGAATCCTGAGAGCCAGAAGTGCATTTATTCATCTTAAGAAGATCTTGAGGTCCAGTAACATCTAAAAAAGAATGAAGTTACGATTATATAAAACACTAGCACTAACAGTCTTGCTATAACAATGTGAAACCTGGAAGATGAATGAAGGAGACAACAAAGCATTTGACTGCCTATGAAGAATACTCTGTGTTAAATGGCAAGATCATGTCAGAACTGAAGAGCTTCTAGAAAGAGCTGAGTCTCAACATATTAACCTGTTGACTCCTGGAGCTTTTAGCCAAAAATGCATTTTTTGGACATTTTGGAGATTTTCAGGCTGGATATGGGCCAAATTAGCTCCAATCTACTCAAAAAGGAATTTGCAACATGACAGCATGCCTTTCTTTCCACTAGCATCATGTTTTACAACATTTTTGCTTAAGCATGCGCAGAAATCAAAATTTTGAGATTTTTTGGCTGAGAAAGTGACCTACCTCTTAAGGTTTTTTGATTTCTTATTTTTTTTTTTGCCTTTCCTTTTTCTCCTTTTATTTTCTTTTTGCTGCAGTGATTGACCCTCTACTGGGCTTACTTCCAGTTTAAAACATTCTGAAAAAGCATCATCGAGACGGGCAATTTTGCCATGGAGTAGCCACGTGTGGTGGCAGGATATTTTGCTCTGAGTTTTTCACTCAACTTTTTTAGCATTTTTGTGCATATCTCAGGCTCCATTGGGCCAATCACTCTGATTTGGGTATCATTGGAAAGATCTTTTCCTCCTGCAGAAGTTGAGCATAGATGATGCCAATTTTGGTCAAAGGTGATGACGTCAGAAGTGGAAGAAAGGCCAAGGGTCATCACAGCTGGTTACGGCCAGCACAGGAGTCAATGGATTAATTAATTGGATGTCCAGGTAAAAGGTAAAATTGAAACAGATTTGTATGTGAAACAGACAGACAAACACCAGTACTTGTATTGCATGTCATGCCATCCGAGAAAATGCAAGGAAAGTATCCCTTATGCTCGGGATATGTGACTTAGTCGCATCTGCTCCACAACGCAGGCAGTTGAAAATAGAGCCAGGAATCTAAGCAATTTTCTGGTGGTGAGGGGGTACGATAGAGTCTTTGTGCAACAACAAATTCAGAAAGTGAGATTGGTAACAATGGAAGGGGCACTGAACCCACATCTCCAAAAAGGAAAAAAAGGACAGTGTACCAATGGTATTTTACCATCCAAGCCTACCAAATATTGGGGGTATACTTCAAGAACTTCAGTCTCTCATTCACTGCTCTGCAAAATGCTAGGAAATTAAGGAACTTTTGATGCTGGCTTTTCAAAGGCCAAAACACCTGGGAGACTACTTGGTGAATGCAAAGTTGAAATCAATACGTACAGGAGTAAGACCTAAAAGAGCTGTAAAATGAACGATGCAAAGTATGTGATTATCTTTGCCCAGGTCACGTCTTTGTGTCAAAGACCACCAGAAGGGTATTTTCCATCAGTTCCATCAATTTTGTCTATTTGTTGTGTTGTAAAGTATGCGGTGTTCAGTAGTCATGTTCGATCCACCTTAACAAAGTGCAGATTAAGATTTTAGTCATAAGAGTTGACTCAGGGCTCATCATAGACTTTTGGCCAGTGACAAGGAGACAGATGACCTTGTTTACAAACATGTTACAATGGTCGAGGTCAAAATGGCCTGGAGGATGTTAGCATCGATAGAGTAGTAAATGAGTCGGCTTTACGTGGCAAAGAGGGCCAATGGACCTATAGGCTTCAATGTGTTTGAAGCCTGACAGTCCAAATGAAAGCAATTTTTTCTTTAGTGAAAACAGAACAGTGAGAGGAAGAGGACCTCAAGTACCCTGTTGTAATTTTTCATGCTCACTCGGTGGTCACAAGCCCATGCTTATAGAATTTTACTCTAATGTTAGTACGCCTGTTACTAGTGCACGCTAGCTTATCTTCTACTGTACCTGTTTTATGATAATGGTTTTCTGGTGGTGTGTGTAGTTGGGACATTCCCCAGTAGACATAGACCAGTGGAAAAGCAAAATATTTTAGTAAATCAATAGAGTTTATAGACTCTGTGGCCTCTAGCCAGTCTGCATTTGCTTAAACTTAAACGGCATTATAAAATTACAGCCCTCACTCAAGAAGAGCTTTTCCATAGTTTACATGGCTTGTAATTGCAAGACATTCTCCACATAATTTGCTTCACAATTATTATACTTTTTTAAATGTAGGGTTCTTACCTTTTATTTTTTTCTGTGATATATCTGTATTTGGTTCAACCTGTCAATTTATGTAAAAAAGGCATTAAATGCTACGTCAGCAGGGCAGAAGTCATGCAATATTCAGATTCCTTGAGTTCATCCCCCAACCTATCAGGAACCTGTGTGCACTATGCCAAATGTGTTCTACCTAGTATGTTACTTCTTGTTAACATCACAACAAAGAAGTATCATGAAAAACATGTGCTCTCCTTGTGGAACTGTTCTCTCTGGAACAAAGCAATTTGCTCTGCACAGAAGATAAGTCTACATTAGTGTTGACTTAATAGGGCCATTTAAACAAGAAAAATAAGAGGTGGCTTACACAAGCCATGGCTTACAGAAGGTGTAAACTATGCCATTTATATGAACACGGCTTATATGAAGATGCAAAGTACTTGTATAAATGGTTCACAGTTTCCCCATGACTAACGCCTCCTTTTTGTGTTGGTTGTCATGGCAATCTCGGCCACACAAACGCCCTTGTCCAGTGTGAGTTCATGTCTTACGTAAGCCACAAACAAGCTATGATACCATTTATACGAGTGGTCTCGCATCTTATACAAAACCCTTGTCTCACACAAACTGGGGCTTATGTTATCCGCTGCTTGTGTAAGACATGAACTGGTTAAAATGTACCCTTAATACGGTAAGTTTGTGTCTTATGCAGGCCATGGCTTATTTTCTTTGTATAAATAGCCCTGATGTGTCTATTCCACATGGTAGTAGTAAGCATGGTATGTATTACAACTGGACAAATATGACAGAAATAGAGGGGGGCACGGCCCTGTGGCGGATTGTAGCAACTTCAGGTTTTATGCACAAAATGAAAGCTACGATACCATTTATGATAGAGCCAAGTTCACTGGAATTCAGTTAGAAAAACACGTAAAATCCACTAGTTTATTAACCTTTGGTGAAAGTCCCTACATATGTGACTGAAATCAACATCCACTGACTTGTGGGGACTTTTGAAAAACTCAGGTCCGCAATGCATACTTGACGCACTATGCTTAGTCTTATTCCATTTAGTTGGAGTTTGTTTTCACAAGTCATTATCTGGGAGTTGAATTGCTATAATTGAGAAGGCAATTGCTGCAAAGGTAAAGGTGTTACTTTGAAACTGGAGACATTATAGTGGTGGTAGAAAACTTGTGGCCCATTGGTCACATCCTGGAAGTAAAACCAAACAAGAGAGACGGGCTTGTGAGGAGAGTCACACTGCAAACCAACCTAACAAACCAAACAGCACCCTGGAACGTCTCATCGACAAGATCGTTCTTCTACAGGCTCCTAGACTCCATGGGAGCAGCTAAACATTGTTGATCTTGATTTCCTCATAGAGAACAAAATGAAGAAAGAAAAGCAAGTGCCACTGCGAGCCTGACATGTGAGTGGCCAAGGTACAAAGATCTGGAATTCCCTTCCTCTTACAATCACTTCTTTGTCAAGTTTTCCCAATTTTAAGAAAAAACTGCTAGAGTTTTTAGTAAAATAATTACTGAACTGGCAAAGCCACACACTGTAGCACTATCTATGTAACCATATTGTAAACGTATGAGGTGGCCTCAACTAAAAGCCTGGTGGTTTCTAGAGGTCACCTCGCCATACATTGAAACATATGTAAATAATTACTATATTAGGTAAAAAGGCAAATAAACAGAATGAATGAATGTGGCAAGCAGCAAAGCCATGAGCTGTGAGTAGCTCGGGCACCTCACGGCTTCATATATCACACTCGCATGCTCACGACCAACCGCTCACTTGTGTTGCGTTTTTCTTTGCAAGCAACAGAGAGACTGATCGCAGTCTCTGTTCTCAACCAAGAAGTTTGCTTGTAACATCAGAGAACAGTTGTCTCTTTATCGATTTGATTGTGATGAACCATTTTGAATGGATTTAGTGACAACATATTACTCAACTTCTCCCATTCGAATCACTCAACTAAGTTTAAATGCTTCCAGTTTGCATTTACGAGCCAGTATGTAGGATTCAAACATGCGTGACATTTCCGTTATGTGCATTACACTTGATTTAAAGTTTAACTCGTCAATGATCATGTGATTCGTTGCGTAAGATTTTGTTCAGTACATACCGTGAAAGTTCATGTATAAGCTGCACCTTTTTTCTAAAAATTCAAGTCAAAAATAGGGGGTGCGGCTTATCTACGGAAACATTTGAGGTTAGAGTTCTCTAAGGCCTAATTAATATTCATACAAAACTTCTTAAGATGTCACCGAATAAAGTAAAACACATATTAACAAATTGAAAGCACGTTGTTGTTGGTCACTACCTTTTTCAGGAGTGGTGGCTCCTAAAGGAGCTGTTGGTATCTTGAAGCGTTCATTTGGGATTCTTGTTCTCCAAGAGTTCATTCAAGTGATTAATTTTCACTTTACTCAAACAACTCAACACCAACCTGCAGGGAATCTCCATTCCTCCACAAAGCTGTTTGCATTGTTTTTTATCACCTTCACCGCAAATTTATCCATGGGATGATTGCTAACTGGTCGTTTTGCCAAAGTGTCAGTTTGCCAATGTATGAAGTTGATTTGCCAACGTCTAATGTCAGTTCATCAATGCTGATATGTCAGTTCGCCAATGTCCAAAATACTTTTCAAAATAGATCTCAAATGTATTTACAAATTACCAGAGGAAGATAATGTCCCCTTTGATGTAAGATGAATTGTTCATTTTGGCTTGAAAATGTTCGTTTCACTCTCCCCAATCTCTCTCTCTCCCATGCCATTTTGATAATACACTGGTTGATTGATGGCCAATTGTATTTGAAAACTTTATCAACCTTCCACGGCTTTTATTTGTAGAGTATGAACTGACTGTAAAACCATTTTATTAAACATTCGTGTAGTTAAAGAGCCATAGAGTCGAAAATATATTAGTTTGATTACATGCTTAGAAGCGTTTAGACTTGCTACAGGGTGTTTCAAAAGTCTGTTCCAATTTAAAATTGTTAATTTTTCAAACAAATCAATTGTTTGTTAGAACATTTTCAACACATTGAGGTAGAGAATTTATTAAAATAGCTGGCAGTTGCCTGATTTCAAGCCGAAAAGGACTAGGTACAAGTCTGTAATTTATGGGATTAGCAACTATTGATCCACATAGTCATAAAGTGCAGACCAAGCTTAACAAAATCCCCAAGTTTGGTGTCAATAGACCCAATAGGAAGCAAGATACAGCCATTTGAAAATGTCAAAATTTACAAAGAAATGTATGGCCATATGGACGCTGTGTCCGGATGACTGAACATTTCTTTGTTAATTTTGAGGTTTTTAAATGGCTGTATCTCCGTCAAAACTAGCCTGATTAACACCAAACTTGGGGATTTTGTGACACTCGGTATGCGCTTTCTGACTATGCAGATCAATAGTTACTTTTCCCATAATTTACAGACTCACACCTAGTCCTTTTCGGCTTGGAATCGGGCAGTAACAGTCTACTAGATGCCTTTCTTTCGATTTTCGCTCCAAATGTGCACACGCGCATTTTCCCACCATTTTTTTCGCGCCCTTTGTGTATGTTGTTCCTTTCCTGAATTTGTTGTTATTCTCTGATTGTTTTCCTTAACTTTCTGTTTTCTCTATCATGAAAATGAAGTCAGACATTGTTTATGCTAGAGCTCAAGCAGCCATATTACGATCTGGTCATTCAGTCAAAGAAATCGCTAAATTTCTTAACAAGATGGAATGCTGGGTGAACAAGTGGTCGAAAAGAGAGTGCTTCGAGGACAAACCAAGAAGTGGACGACCATCTGTTTTGACCAATTGTGCTCGAAAATCAATGGAGAGAGCAAATTACAAACGGAACAAATTGCCAAGAATCTTCAGCAGAAAAATATCAAAGTTTTGAGCATAACAGTGTGGAGATACATGACTAGGAAAGGATGGAAGGCTTTCAAGAGAAAGAAAATATCTTTGTTGAGCAAAAGGTAAAGGAAAGCCTGTTTGAGATTTACTAAGAAATACGTGAAGCTTAGAGCAGAAGATTGGGACAATTTTTTATTTACAGATGAGTGTCCTAAATATCTTTTCCAGTACCCTAATCCAAAAAACAATATTGGGGCTTGCAGGAATGTGATGTTCCTCCAGCTTTCCAAGTGAAGCAAAGTGCAATGGTGATGATGCGAGGTGGCATGATGGGTCGTGGGCTAACAAATGCTGTGTTTTCACGAGAGAGGTTTACCACCATTACTGCTTACCAAGGTTCCGTCACTAAACTGCAGTTGTTAGAGAAGGTGATTACACAGACCTAATTAACTAAAGTAGGCTTCAAACAACAGACGGTTTTAGATTTTCTCAGAAAACAAGTGCTGCAATGTTGCGTCTTTGTCAATTTGCAGGCAGTGATGTCGAGCCAAACTCTTCATAAATGTAAAGCTTTGTAGATGAATAGTGAAAAGAAAATTTTAATATATCTCGCTGAGCCTCTTCCCACATGTTTACCGGTACTTCTTCTTATTTGGGACCGCTTTAAATTCTAACATTTGCTTTTCTTCTCCAGAGACCTCAATTATGATTTTTTCCCTCTCTCTTTGTGGTAGGTCTTCCTCTAGTTGTGCCTGCATGTACACTGCTACTAAGCTACTGAGCTTCCAACAGAAAGGAAACGCTTATGGCACTTGACAATGAATGGGAAACAGCAGTCCAGGATTTCTTTGTCTAAACATGAGTTAATTTAGCTTTTCTTGCTCGTCGACTTGAAACCTACTGATATTAGGAAGAATCTTTGTCTACTTTTCTCTTCTTTACATGTGGAACACATGAACACTTGCTGCCAAGCTCTCTCGACAATGTCTGCTTTTTCTTGGTTACTGTCGGTTACTGAGCTAAACCATGCCCGATAAGGCATTCAACTGTTGGCAAACCTAGGTTGAGTTACTTTTGATTTTGCCACCATTTACTGAGGTTTGCTACCGTGTTTACATGATTAAAAATTCACTTCAGTAAAGTTAAAACAAAACCAAGGTAAACATCTCTCGTGAAAACACAGGCAAAGTTACACGTGCTACCCACAGGCCAAACCTTAACTTCTGATTACTACATCAACCAACTCCTTGAGAAAGAAGTGAAACCATTAACATCAAGGTGTCAGGTGACAGGTTGCCCGATAGAGAGGAAGTTGTTTAGCTCAAAGAAAGAGATTACATCCTTCAGGATGGAGCACCGGCTCACACTTCAGAGGTAACTCAGACATGGTGTCAAAAGAATTTACCAAACTTTTAGCCAAGGATGGCTGGCCAGCAAACACTCCTGATCTCGATCCCATTGGGAACATCTGGAGTATCATTGACGAGACAACATACAAAGATCCAGCCCCCAAAATGATGAAAGAGCTGAAAAGGCGACTATGCTTTGCATGGAAAAACGTGACTGTTGACACGCTGAAGGAACTCACACTTTCTATGCCTAGGCACGTAGAAAATGTCATTAAAAATAAAGGCGGGCATTCTGGTTACTCATAATACAATACAACGATACAATAACCTTTATTTCACCTCGAAATTAAAATAGCAAAATTGAAGAACAAGAAGAACAGAGCCGTTCCTGCAGTTAGCGTAACTGTTGCAGGTTTAGGTGATTTAATGAATGACCAAGTTTCTTCTTTACAAAGAAAGGGCATTGCAGCAAATTTGCATCCACCATTTCACCGACTTTATTTTCCGTTCGTTGCGACTGATTCTCAACATTATTTAATCAAGAGAGATTTACAGAATTAAAATTCTCCTCGACTAATTCCATCTTCTTCAGTTAATTCGGATTCTTGTTGGTACAAGCTAGATCTACATAAGTTTATAACATTTGTCAGGCAGCTCTCTGGTTGATCGCTGGTTATCTAGACTAAAACAACTAATTCTTGATCGCTTTAAACACGGTTTTGTCTTTTCAGGAGGCGTTAATCAATGGAACAGCTTTTGCCATTTGTCTGCTGCCTATATACTGTACTGTAAACAAATAAATTCATTTGAGTTAGGGAACAGTACTAGTAAACGTTTTGATGGAAATCATTTTCTCCTTTTGCGATGATCGTGGGTGGAGCACATGAAAAGTGAGAACTGTCAATCATGTTTTTCGCACCAAAAATTTATGCTCTGATTCACATTCCTGCAAGTGAAACAAGTCGACCTCTCATGACTTATGACGCTTGCGCTCGTCCTCGCAACTTCATCGCTCAAAGATTACCCTCTCACTTCACTCGAGGGAGGTAAATAAGTCAAGGATTAAGAAAAGGTCGACTTGTGGCAAGTCTAAGAGCGTTGTTTTTTGCATTCACTTGTTTCCTGCACATAGCAACAGAGTCTAACAAAGACCGTTGATCGATCAAAGGCCGACCATACTTGGAAACTTCATAAACCGTCCACGATTTTATTTGTAGAGTATGAACCTCCTGTAAAACCTTTTTACTAAACATTTGTGTAAAGAGCCATTGAGTCAAAATATATTTGTTTTATTGCACGCTGAGAAGCGTTAATTATTGCATTTGATCATATTTGAAAACTTTATAAACCATCCATTGGGGTAGTTAAAGAGCTATTCCTATTTCATGCCACATGCCACAAATTACTGTTTATTCAATGATCCTAAATTGTGCCTATAACAAAGTAAAAGCTAACAAAAGTCACCCAAAAAGTCACAGGTCGCACAACAATTAACACTAACTAGTGTCACATTTTAATTAGAATCTCCCTAGAATCTTTGTATTTATTGCGCTTTTCCTGTTCACCTGCACCAAGAGGGGTTCCAATGTGACGGCTGCAGCAGATGGCGCACAGAAATCAAAAATGAATAATCTAATTGTTTTAGTATAAATCTACTAGTCGTTCAAAACTTTATCTAAATCCTCTTCACAGAAACTTAGAAAATGCCAAGAAGTGGCCTGATTGACAACCTTAGCTTCAGCTGCAACGTGCATTCCCAGCGGCCATACATGTATACAATGTATTGACTCTGTGTGGTTCGTCCGAAAGGCAGTCCCTGTAAGGTGTCAGTGACAGAACGAGACGGGGTTTTCAGGCCTGTCCAGCATAGTCACAACCATACGGTGGAGGTGGGGGTAGCAACCGCAGCCTGCAAGCTGAAGCACAAACAGGGCCCCTTCAGAACCTCATCACCCATATCAGATGACAGTGGATTGAAAGCACGGTGTTCCTTCCAAACAACTGGAGCATCTAACAGCAGGCCATCAGAACAAAAAACAACATGGAGGGATGGCTCAACACTCTGGATTGTCATGCGAGTGGGCATTGTGGATTATCTCTGTACTCCTTGATTGAGCTCCTGGACAGAGAGACGAGACTTACAGCTGTCACCATCAGGCTTGTGTCAGATAGAAAACTGAAGCAGGTCCATTGGAAGCAGTACAGAAACCTGCAGGCCAGGCTATTCGACAGCTGGGAGAAGTACAAGAGGAAAGGGAAGATGCTGAAAACCTGCTTGCATATCAATGGCCCGACTCGTGGGAACTGAAAAAGTCAATAAAACCCACAACCGAAAAAGGGCTTCTTTAGGAGCCACCAACTTTGCAAAAGAAAATGACAAGGAATAAACTATCACATTCTCATCCCATAGCCCTTTTCGCTTCTCTTAGCCGGAGGGGCCTTGGCATGAGAATCAAAGGGCTCTGGAGACAGGATTTGTGAGTCCAGATTCTAGGACCTCTGGTCTTCATATATGCAGTTGCAATGTTTCTATATACTGTATGGGGTTGACAATGGTGGCCGTCAAGGCAGGATTCAAGGAATCTTTGTTACAGGCCTTAAATGGTATCAATTTGGAGAATGTTTCTGTCAGTGTAGAACAGAAAGAAGTGATAAGGAACATTGTTTTAAAGAAAGACACTAAATTTTTACCTGCTTTGGCAAGTCATTGATTTTTCAGTTATTGCCCTTTGTTTTTGACTCCTGGGATGGATCAACTGAATTGTTTAATTTTGAGCCCAATCGGGGCAAAATCGTTTTTGGCATATTTCTACCATGAAAGAAAGCTGTATTAGCAGAAACTAACTATGGCCCGTTTCTATTCTTACCAGGACCTATCCATGGGCAAAATACAAGCAAAATCAATTTTTCAACTTGTGCTATTGATAGGCGATTTAGGTCAATTTTTGTAGGCATTCACTCTTAAACAATATTTGGAAGAGAACGTTTCACTTCAAAGATCTAATGGCAATATCTTTGGGCTTACAGACACCGTGGCCTTATTCACTAACGAAGCCTTATTTTTCATATTTAGGGTATTCCTCAGGGCATGTTCTCTCCAAAATGAAGTCAGTGAACCCCCATTTTTTCTACATTTCTGACATAACTAACTCATTATCTTACAGTGGTAAAAGTCTCAGGGAAAAATCAATGTTGGAAAGTTTTTGCACGAATGTCCTTAAGGGCCCATTAACCGATCTTTTTGAGTTGTTGCTAAGGAAAATTTATTCTCATATAACCTCATTATTTCAAACTATCAAAAAATTCGTAATTTCCTGGAAAAAGCATGATTTTGAAAAAGGAATGCATAGCTGTCTTTCCAACATTGGTTTTGATCGAAATCTGTCGAAAAAGGCTAGATTTAATGAAAAACCGCATTTCCTTTAGCATTTAAAGAAACCGAAAGTGCGCCCGATATATATTGGAAGTTACCCTATCAGCGTGTGTGCAATTTACACTACCAGCACACTTTGGTAAGATCAAACAAAGCCACATGGAGTTAGTTTTTCTCTTTCTATTGCTCTTGTTTTTCTGTCTTTTTCTTATTTTGTCTCTGCTTGTACTTTTTTTACTTTGCATTTTGTGAAACACAAAGAAAAACATCTAAAATGTAAGCGAATTTGGAAGGTATTGAGTTGTTTTTACTTTCCACGCACAGGCTGACTTAAGTAACCAGAAGTGAAATTTCACCTCCTTAACAACGTGCGCGAGTGTGCACATAAATTGGTTAATGGGCCCTTAAGATTCTTGAGTGACAAATTCCCAAAAGGAAGCTAAAAGTTCTCCCCTGGCGTCCTTCAAAATAATATAGATACAGTTGGAGCAATTAGTGTTGTTTGAAAGTGTTGAAATGCACTGCCTGACTTCATATCGACAAAACATGGAGTGTTTACACAAATCAAGCAAGTTATCTTTCACGCCAAATATCAAAGCCCCAAGTGATGTACATTGTACCCCTTGGGAAAATCCACTCATCTCTTTCTTTTTTGAAGTAAAACTTTTCAAGTAGTCTTTGTTCCTCTAACTACTTATTTGTGGGAAGGGCAGACTTTGCTATGGAAGCATTTTTGACACTTAAAACTTGCCAATCGAACGCACTTAATGCTCGCTTTTGAAAAGTAAACATACCTGTACTTGATCACATTAATTTCTTTGGAACTGACGGCTACGCGTTCAGCAAAAATACAATAAGCAAAGAAGTTATACCTTATATATATATATATATATTTTTTTTTTATGTAAAAGTGAGTTTCAAACTTCAGAAGACATCTTTCGCTTCGCTCAATTTGATCAATCGATTTGCTGAAACATTGTATGAAAATTGAAATGTGATCTGACATGTCTTGTTTGGAGTATTAAATAATTTGATTTAAACCATCCTCTCGCTAACATAGATTCTACTGTTCAAACATTTTTGTCAACAAAAGGAACATTTTTGATTGAGATTTGACAAACACTGTAGTATTTCATGCCTGCACGCCCTTACCGAAAAAAGTGATTTCAACTTTCAGTCTAATGCGCCGCCAGCTGATAAATTTGCATAGAATGTGAACAACTGATCAATGCGTGCCAGCCGATTCAGACAAATCAATGTCCATTAAAACTTTTCAGAAGATTTTGTAATGAAGCCCACATTTGATTTAAAATATCAGTTCACAAATTAAGAGTAAAAGTATGTAGCGAAAGTGAGAATTTTTTTCCCTAGAAGTACATTTAAATATCATTCTGTAATCTCCGCCTACTGGCAGCATAAAGTTATCTCAATGAAACACACTGTCTAATTACTTCTATTCTTCTCTGATAAATAGGGCAAAATTTGAGCAGTCAGAGCTAGAACAATACCTGAGAAAACGACCTACACTGGGGATTATTTGAATGACAGGCCTTACGCATGCTCTCTGTCTTCTTATCTACTCATTTGAATTTTCCCATGCGACGTTTTACGATGGGAGCCATTCTGTAATCATGATATAATATCTCAAGTGGCAATATTTCAAACTTCGTATCTTGGCATTCGTATGACGAAAGAAGTACATTACATGTATTAGCTACTGGTATTTCCACTTATTTTGTTGTACTGACAGCCATTTAAACACAATTTGCCATAAAGATTGCTGAAACACAAGGGTGCTGAACTTGTGAGAGAAAAATAAAGTCTTTTGTCGATGTAAACATCAAAAAGAGACTTTGCCTCCACAGAATTCCACTCCGCAACAAAACAAAATCAGAGAAATCAAAGAGATAAACAACAGCAACAAAAAACATTAAACTAAGAATCACACAATCGGCCAGTGCATTTGAATGGTTTCACAAGACAATATTGATTTGAAGGTGTTGAAGGATATGGACCAAGAGAATTCATGCAAAGAGCCAGACCAGAAGTCTTGAGGTTAATGAGAGAGAATTGTCAGAAAAGGGTCATGATGATTTTGAATTGTGAAATGGTCAAACAAAACTTAATTAACAAGAATGTCGAAATTCTGAATGATCATTTCCAAACCTCTCAAATCAAAAATCTTAACATAGTTATCAAATCTGAAGAATTTGTCAATTTCTTGGAAGCAATTCAAAAAAAGAACTTTAATCAAAGGGGAGTAGCGGTAATTGGAGGTTTCAAAGAGTTTTATCGCTTGATATTCATATGGTCGATCACAACCCATTAAGTGGTTCATCTGATGTCATGCTTCCAAAATTCATTAAAAGCAAGAAGGCAGTCACAAACATGCAAAACAAAGACAATCAATACTTCAAATGGTGTGTGACAAGAGCTCTTAATCCTGTTGAAGTGCACCCTGAAAGGATCACAAAGCTTCTTGAGGTAATCAGTCTGAGCTGCTTGACTGGAGAGGTATCAAATTTCCAGTTGAGATTAACAACGTAAGAAGGTTTGAAATGCAGAATAAAGACATTATCTCAAAAAAAGAAGAAATCCATCCTTTAAGAAAAAGCAAGGAGAAGCGGAAGCATATTGTTAACTTGCTGCTCATTGCAAAAGAAAAACGAAAGCACTATTGCCTAATAAAAAACATGTTTGCCTGATAAAAAACATGAGCAGGTTGTTATCAATGGAAGTTTCGCATCGTGAAGAATCAAAGGAAATTTGATTGAGTAGTCTGAACCACGTTCCTAATAAAGAAAATTTAATTTAGCAATTCATGAACAGTATCGCTGGAACAATGAAGCGATAAAGATTGAAATGCCTATGGTGAAAACAAATAGAGAAACAGGGGAAGAAAATACCAAAAATAAAATTCAAGAATCATAACCATTCAATAAAAATTCCTTTTGTAGTATATGCTGACTATGAAGCTTTGGTTGAACCAATTTAAAGCTGTGAGCCAAGCAGTGAAAAGAGTTTCCCCAAACAATATCAAGAACATAAATCTTGTGGGTTTGGTTACCATGTCATTTGCTTTGATGATAAGCTGTACTCTCAAGAGCACCTATAGAGCAAAGAGTGTAGATGAAAGATTTGTATAGAGTTTGACTTTATCAAGAAGGAGACCCCCTTAACTCAAGATGAAAGCTGTGAGTTCAACCAAGCTAAAAAAATGTTGGATATGTGATAAACTGATAGAAGATGAAAAAGATAAAGTGAGAGACCACTGCCATTTCACAGGAAAGTATTGTGGAGCAGCTCACAAAAAATGCAACCTCCAATCCAGGAAGCTGAAGTTCACTCAGGACTGTGATATTTCATACTTTAGCCAACTATGACTCTTGTCTATTCGTCAAGAACCTCAGCAAAAGTGAAGGAAATGTCAAATGAACTCCCAACAATGAAGAAAAGTAAGTAGCTTCAGCAAAGCCATCATAGCAACAGCTTAAAGTTCATGGTTTCTTCCCTTGATAAATTGGTTAGTAATCTAACCTCTTGTGGTAAATGTTATGCATGTAAACCAGGAAATTGCTTGAAGCGCTATATGAAGGATGAATGGAAAGGGATTGGGCATTGTGGTGAGTGTTTAAACTGTAAATTAGTAAAAGAATCATGTCAAAAGCCTGTGGACAACTATGAAGAATAATTATTACCACATAGATTTACTCATGAGGAAAGGTGTCTACCCATATGACTATATGAATAGTCTCTCTAAGTTTAACAAAATGGAGCTTCCTCCAAAGGAAGTGTTCTACTCTAAGCTGAATGACTGTCAGTGATATCTCTGATAAAGACTATGAGCAGGTTAAAAAATGTGGGATTCTGGCAAGCAGTTGTAAAATGTAGGATAGTACAGTGTAGTTATAAAATGCAGGATTCTGGGACAAAAACCATTTATGACTCATAAAAGTACATAAGTACACTACTCATCATTTTAAGTGATACAAAAGAGACTTGTTATGTACAATATCTCAACATGCAACCTGAAATCAGAGCCTACAAAAATGTCTGGCATGAATGTTGTACCTCTGTGACTGACTGATCTTTACTGGATTTCCCTTTAAAGTTTGCCAAGTTCTGCAACAAAATTTTGCATGTTAAACTTAACTATTTATATATTTGTAAGCTGTACACACACTTTTTGTTATGGACAATTTCAGTACAGTGGGCAAATTAGGGTTTTCAAAACATGATTTAACCCATGTAATTTGACCATCATGATTCAACTACATACAGTCACACACCTCTGGAAATTGAATTTCACAGGCTTTCTGGTTTATTGTTTACTTAATTTCAACTACATCTTAATTTCCTCCATGGATGCTTCTTTGTATACTTGCCAGAGATGTATGATTATACATGTAGTTGAATCATATTTTGACTGAGTCATGTTTAGCAACATGATCTCTGCTTAATTTATTAAATCTTTAGATAGCTGCCTGACAATTTTTAGTTTCATTGTTATTGTAGCTAGCTAATGCCATATTTTTAAGTTTCAAGTTATTGTATTTTTTTCTCTCTGTAGTATAAATATATGTTGTTGCTGTTGTTACAACTATGATTTGCCTCTTCACCCAAACTCACATAATTCTGGCAAATTTACTAGTCTGTCAATTATCCAGTGAAACATACATGTAGAGACAAGTTGAAGTGAGATCAATCACTCACTGCCACTTATTTTTAGGTTTATCACATCTGAGGTCAAATCACTATGAGTAAACCATGACAGGCAAATCACCTTTTGAAAACACAGGTTTTACTACTACACTGAAATTAGCAAATTAAGTCTGACATTAGACACCAATTTGAAGCTTAGGTCTGTGTGTGTGGAGCGTATGCCAAAAAGAATCAAGTTCGCATCCCAATGTACAGCGAGAGAAAAGACACACAACGTCAAAGTCAGAGATGACGAATCTAGCAAGAAAGAATTCTTGTACTGTGTGACAATGAAGCCAGTGATAACAGAAACTGTCAACAGCATCTCAGAATGGGAAATTTACGCACAGATGTTTATCAACGAAAAGCCTGTGAGATTCCACATCGATTGCGGTGCAACAGTAAATGTGTTGCCACATAAATATGTCAACAAAGAGAACATCTAGCTGAACAAATGTTTTCTGCAGATGTGGAAACATACACAACCCTTAAACCCCAAGAAGTACTCAGTTGATTCCATTGTGGTTAAGGAGAATTTGACTCCACTGCAGGGCACCAAAGTGATACAGCAAAGTGATACATTTTGAAAAGGTAGCAACAGCGACAACAACCTCTGCAACCAGTAAGAAAGCAGAAACAGCCAGGAAATCATTGTTCAGTACAGTGATGTGTTTGAAGGTGATCTGGGAACACTAGGACTACAGCACCTCAACATTGACCCTTCAGTGCCTCCAAGCATTGCACCATGGCAACGAGTGGCATTCACCATCAAACCAAATCTCAAGACTGAGCTTGAAAGACTGAGAGACATTGGAGTACTGATGCATGTTGATGAGCCCACTGCTCTTGTTTTCAAGGGTTTCAATATTTTATGAAAACTGTTGTTGTAGGTTCTAGAATCCAAATTTGCTTAAAGACAAAATTGATAAAGATTACTTGCTGGTGTGGTACAAATGAAATTTTTCCCCCTCATCCCAGACTATGGGTCTGAAAACAAAAAAGGTTGCTTAAGTATTGAAGTGAAGTAATATATAAAATTGAGAAATCAAAATTTAAAGAAGCAAGTCAGCCAAAAACTCCCTTCATGAGCCTGCCAGAGGTGAAAAAGACACAGGGAAAGACAAAAGTGAGGTTAAATACTTCTTTCGTATTCATTCAGTAAGAAAGATCTGGTCAATTTTAAAATGAGATAAAAGATAACCTTTGTAGTCCTCCCTGACAGGTTTAGTTGGTACATTCATGTCTACTTGCAAGATGTTCTTGTGCAAACAGTTTTGACACCCAGCTGTAAAACGCTTCGTGTTCCAGGTGAATCTAGTTTAAGCATTATGGAGGCTAGAAACGATTGAAACAAAATGCAATAAACCATTGAAAGGAAAAGATAGAAAGGATTGAAATGAAAGGTAGAAATGATTGAAACCAAAGGTAGAAACGATTAAAACCAAAGGTAAAAACGACAAAACGATAGAAACAAAACGGTCAAAACGAACAAAAGAAACCATTGAGAAACACTGAATGCAAATGCTCGTTTGAACTCTGAATGCTCATCCTAAAATTTTGTTAAATTTTTTAGAATGTAACGCTAGAAAGTGATTTCTAACTCTAAAAAAGCTACCATTTGACAAGAAATTCATCTTTGACTACAGCTAAATGTGCACCTTGATTTTTCTAGATTTTCGTCGGTTATTCTTAATTACATGTAGTGGAAGCAGAAATAATCGCCAAAATTCTTAGTGCGTTCACTCCATCATAAATTTCAAGTATGTACGGTGTTTTGATTTCGTTGTAAATTTATAACAAAAGGATGTTTGCCCATTTTCTTATCATCAGGTAGATGCACATGAAATTTACTTGTTATTTATGCTGTCAGATTGATCTTATTGTTCCTTAATTTTGCACTCTAGCTTGCTATTTAGCGTTACAGATTTTGTTAGGCCATTATACACCAACACCATGCACATGGCTATCTTGTGAAGTTCCTACCTCGCCTGACAGAAGTATTAGAACCAATACAGCAGTTGATATGCACAGAAGTACCATGGCAGTGGCAGCATGAGCATGATGCAGTGTTTGAGAAGGTCAAAGACCTTGTGACACTGGCACCGTTGCTGAAGTATTACAACCCTACAGAGGAGCTCACTGTCCAATGTGATGCAAGTGAAAGTGACTTGGGGCTGCCATCATACAAAACAGGCAACCCACAAGGTTTGCAAGTCATGCCTTGAAAGACCCAGAGACTCGATAAGCACAATTAGCAAAGGAGATGCTAGCTGTGGTGTTTGCACTTCAGAAATTTGATCAATATGTCTATGGTCGCCCAGTAACAGTCCAGAGTGACCACAAGCGCCTTGCAGCCATCTCGGACAAACCACTATAATGTGTGCACCTAAGACGCTACAACGGATGCTGTTGAAAGTGCAGAAGTATAATGTGTCCATTATTTACAAGCCAGGTCAAGAGATGTACCTCACTGACACCCTCAGCTATACCCAGCCCATTCTATGAAGCTCAATTAGGTGTAGAAATTTTCGTAGAGCTCTACGACTCTATGGTAGTATTTTGAATGTTTAAGCTCCATTTCTCTCGGATATGCGTACACCGTAGAGGTATAGTGGTGTATAGTTATTGTAGCAAATATTATATCGCTTAGGGAATGTTGGGTGTTACTACGGATTGCAGTGTTTTAATAATTGTTTTCAATTTACAATTCTGTACTGAGTTTACCCTGACTACGCTCTACGCTGTATGTTCTTCCATTTATGGTCAACATGCTATGCTCTTAAAGCTCTTACACTCCATGTTCCACCATCTACACTCTGCACTCTACATATTTATGAGTTTATCAGTTCAAGAATTTTTGACTACTCTCTACACTAGCTTACAGGCTTAAAAAACCAGTAGAGTGATAAAAAGTATTGGGTTGCAAGTCCAAGTTTCTCAATCATCTGTGATGCTGTAATTTTTGTAATTGTAATTTATTGGCTTTCTTTATTAACTCATATATATTAAAGTGTTATTAAAGTGTTATTACGGTTTACAGTATTTTAATAATCTTTTTAATGTACAATTCTGTATTGAGTTTACCCTCTACGCCCTATGCTCTACGCTATATGCTCTCCCATTTACATTCTACTCTCTACATTCTACCAGCTACTCTCTTCAATCTACTCTCTATGATCTACCATCTACCCTCTAAGCTCATCTACGCACTCTACCATCTACCCTCTAAGCCCATCTACACTCTACTTTCTACGTTCAACCAGCTTCTCCCTTCAATCTATGCTCTATGATCTCTGATCTACCCTCTAAGCCCATCTGCTTGGAAGGTTACTGGAATTTTTTAATTTTTTTTAAATTTTTTAATGAAGACTAGTGAGCAGCATTAAGGAAGACTTCTTGTAGCTGTAAGCTTTTTCGTTTATTTCCGATGCGTTTCATCTTTGTCTGAGACTTCTTCAGGGAATGATTACAACTAACATCGAACAGCATATATAGCACATAAAAATACCTATTAAGTTTAACTTCCCATGGAAGTGAATAACTGCTGTAACATGCTCTAAATGGATGTTAGAAGAAATGCCTTAATGCATATGTTATTGCATGTTGTTAAATTTTGGGGGCCATACAATTAGCGCTAATCGTATGGCCCCCCCAAAACATACTATTTACACAGATGTGCTAAAGTAGTAGTACATTTATAACTGACAATACAGTCTAAGTCTGGTAAATGTCTCTGGATAACCAGCTTGATGTTAGTGGTTCTGAGTTAAACCATTTATTCAAACTTGAAATGAACAGCAATCTCTATGACAAATTACAACCCTAAAAACTAGTAAACTACATCTCCACATGGTCGCAAAACATCTAGTAAGCGTTCAAAGTCACATGACCTAAGTATTCGCACTTTTTGAGTACATTATAAGAAAATATCCTTCACATCAGTTAGCATGACTACAGTTAAATGTAGATTTAAAGACTACTGTTGTACCATTAAGTGATTTACGTTTTAGCAAAAGCCATTTAGTTCTGTTACTGTATTAACCTCCCTGAATAAAGGAAGTAAAAACCCAACGGGATAACCACAAAGCCGCAGGTGCTTCCAAAATTTCTCGCATTTCACTAAAGGCTTTAAACATGGAGCTATTTCTAGTATAGCATATAAGCTCGCCTCTAATAAAAGCCCTCTTGTTGCTTGCACGATGAAACAACTCAAAGGCGAATGTACAGATACTTATTTAGTGGCTTTTGATAGAGAGAAAACTGCAGAGTGCTAAAATTAGCATCTTTGTAAACAAATACATGTAAATGGAGAAACGAAATACTACTTTCGTCAGTAACATAGTACATAAGTTTGATATGATCATTCTTGCTATAGTGACAACTAAGAAACTCTGATAGGATTTCTTTGGGACCCTTCCAAACAAAAAATGTCTTTTTTTACTGTTTTACTTTTTAAATCTTTTTTAACTTTTTTTTATATTTTGGGGCCATACGGTCAGCACTAATCATATGGCCCCCAAAATATAACAAAACGCAATAGCATGTGCATTAAGGCGTTTCTTGTAACATTCATTTACAGCATGTTTCAGCAGTTATTCACTTCCATGGGAAGTTACATTGTAAACTTAGGCACGCTTAAATCATTCTCAGACAGAGGCGAAGTGCATCGCAAATAAACAAAAAAGCTTACAACTACAAGAAGTCTTCCTTTGTGCTGCTCAGTAGTCTTCGTTAAAAAATTAAAAAATTGACAAAAAAAAAAGATTAAAATCCAATAACCTTCCAAGCAGATGGGCTTAGAGGGTAGAGCGTAGAGCGTAGAGCGCAGAGCGTAGATCGAAGAGAGTAGCTGGTAGAACGTAGAGCATAGATGGACTTAGAGGGTAGATCGTAGATTGTGGATTGTAGAGCATAGATTGAAGAGAGTAGCTGGTAGAATGTAGAGAGCAGAATGTAGATGGTAGTACATATAGTGTAGAGTGTAGAGCATAGAGGGTAAACTCAATACAGAATTGTACAATAAAAAGACTATTAAAATACTGTTAACCATAACAACACTAAACATTCCCCATAAGCTTTAATATTTGCTACAATAACTGTAAGCCTCTACGCCGGTACATGGAACCATAGAACGTAGAGTGTAGATGATAGAGGGTAAACTCAACACAGAATTTTAAATTGAAAACAATTAAAACACTGTAAACCATAATAACACTTAAATAACACTTTGATATATATGAGATATATGCAAGGAACATGCTACAAATTGAAATCAAATGTTACGAAATAGGCAGGTAACCATAGTTATAACAGTACACAACTACGGTAAAAGCTACGAAGTAGAAGGTAATGTATTTTTCCAACACATAGGAGGAGACTGGTGAGGAAAGCGTAGAGTCGTAGAGCTCTACGCAAATCTCTATGCCAAATCGAGCTTCATAAAACGGGCGCAAGTTGCCCTCAGCAGGGCATTTTCCAACACTGATAATGCTCAAGGGGAGTTTGAGCATGTAAATGCACTTAAACTGCTGCTGATGACTGACGAGAGACTTAAGAGATGAAAACCAGCACCCGGGACGATGAAGTTTTGCAGAATTTGAAAGAAGTGATCCAGACTGGCTGGCCTAAGGAGAAGCAAGAACTCCCAGCTGTACTAGCCCCCAATTTCCATTTCTGGGATAAGATGAGCATTTATTATGGTCTTGTTTTCAAAGGAGAGTGACTTATCATCCCTAAGCAGATGTGGCCCAAGATGAAGAATGTCTACACAGCTCACACATAGGTGTACACTACTGATTACCAAGAGCCATGGACTGTATGTAATGGCCAGGTATGACTGTGGAACTGAAGGAGTACATATCCCAATGTGAGACATGCAGCAAATATGAGGTGAGACAACAAAAGAGTCATTGCTGAGCCATGAAATTTCAGACCGACCTTGGGAAAAATTTGGTATAGATCTATACACCATTGATGGCCAAGACTACCTAATCATGGTGGACTATTTCTCAAATTTTTGGGATATCGACCATCTTCAAGACACAAAAGTGAGTACTGTCATGAAGAAACTGAAATGTCACTTTGGAAGACATTGTAATAAGTGACAATGGTCCACGATTTGCTTGTGAGAAATTCAGCAACTTTGTCAACGAATGGGGTTTTGAGCACCAACCAGGGAGTCTGGGGAATCAACAGACAAATGGTAAGGCAGAAGCAGCTGTTAAAGAGGCATGGCTTCTGTGAAAAGCCAAAAAAAAACAAGGGAGACCAAGTAGTACAACAAGTGGGCCTGAGACATGTCCCCTCTAGACGGAGCTGTGGTACAGATGAGGCCAGTTAGTGTGGGAAAAGGCAACGGTGACCCAACACCTTGATGAACGATCTTATGAAGTTGAGACTCAGGAACAAAAGGAACAGCCTCAACCAAGGCCTCTAGAACACACATTCAACCCAGCACTGGCAGTGACACCGAACAAGGAAAAGACTCCACCTAGCAGGCCACCTGAGACAACTGTGGCCAATCAGCCACCAAGTGAGCAGCAAACAACACCTGCTGCTGTTACACAGCATCCTAAGAGAAACATCAAAGAGCCTGAATACCTCAAGGACTATGCACGCTAGAAATTTAGAGACGTTGAACGTTTGATAGGAATCGAATTTGACAATTGATTACAACTTAGCTCACTGATTACCGAGCGTTGATTCTATTATCATAAAAAAGTTATTATTATGGACTTCAAATTGCTCTTTATTCTTTATTAAGGGGGGATGTTACTTCACTAATGCATGCTAGTTACATCATGTTACATAGATGCTAATGCATTCCTATTAGATCACATGATTATCTATACATGCATGAGTTCAATCTGTTGAATAGAGAATATGATAGAACATAACAATATTTACAACCTGTATTATTTTGTATATCATTGAGTTAGTCTTGATGGGTAAGAATGGTGTCTATTATGTTCAGAAATCATACTCTCTTTTAGTTTACCTCTTTATGCTTCTTCCCAAGCACGTGTGAAGTCCACAGAATTGCACTCTTTATAGGTATGTTACACAGCACACAAAAAAGCTGCCCAGAACTATTGTATCTGATGAACATTAAGGTTATCACAACTTAGCTTCACATCAGTTTTTTTTGTAATATTTTGCAAACATAACTGGAGTGTATCAACTGCAAGCCAGAATTTCACTTATAAGTATTGATTGAATGAATGTGACCACATCTAAAATGATTTTGTTTTGTTTCAAGTTGCTGACACAACAGGCCAAAAAAAACTAAAAGTTTAATTTTGCAGAACTGTAACTTGGTGGTCAACTCATTCTACATGTGCTCCAACCGTGGCTTTGATGGAACCACATACATATATATGGGACAATGGTTCTCAGTATGTACCTGCCAGGTCTGTGTGTGAGCATAAAGCAAGTAGCAATATTTCTACTCCCCCATGGATGGAATACAAGTCTCTTGCAGGGGTATCAACAGACCTGGGTGGAGAGGGACACTGCTAGAGTTAAGTGTCTTACCCAAGAACACAACACAATAGCCTCAGCAATACCAGGGCTTGAACCTGGCCCACTTGATCCCAAGTCCAGTTTGTTAACCACTGGACTACTGCACCTCCCTGACCAGTATCTGAACTAGTTAGCATTTTATCGCCGATGAAGTGAAATGAAACAACTTGAACTTTAGTAATGAAACTGTTTGACATTTCACTGAGTCTGTAATGTTATGTATTCAAGTTTATTGAACATCAAGATAGTCAAGATATTGATTTGTTGAGTGAATGAAAAATGAAAACAAACCTCTGGTTATACCCAACATGTTTTATGCACTGAAAAATCATATAATTTAATTTAAAAAGAATTTTGGAACACATAACCATCCCCAAAATATTCAGTGATATCTTGATTCATAGAAAAGGTTACATGTATCTGCACTTCCTTGTGCATGATGACCTGCACACCTCTAGTTGTAGTCGTAAACTGTATAGTTCTACAGCTCTCTGTGCTAGACATAGTGCTGGATCTTGCTCTACATTTATTTATTAAACTGCACACTTGTATTGTTCTATGTTAAGTCCTCTACAGTTTAAAACTGTATACTCCTAAGGCTTTACAGTTTGTGATGGTTTGTGTAGATTTATCTTAATTTCAAACGTAGGTCATAGTCTTGAGTGTCCTGTGGTTTCAAGGGTGACCTTTTTTTGCAGATTTTTCATTGAATCTCTCCATGTTCTGCACCATTTTGAATATCATACGTCATATGTGCAAAGACTATCGCGCACCTCGTAGTTTTCATATTAGTCTGAGAAAGTCTGAGCATCATAAAGTGGATTTCTAAAACTAGACACTACCTTGTGGTTTGTAGTTTATTCAGTCTACATGTTCACAAACACAACTTTGAATTGCCTTGGCTTTGGGATGTTAACCATGGGAACAGCTATATTTCATTGGCTGTAGTTTGATTGAATTTGTTGATTGGTTCCAGTCGCGACAGATAGGTCAGTCTTTATCCGGTTGAATATTGTTCACTCAAATATTGTTTGGAATCAGTGGAAAAGTACTCTGAAGACAAGAGTGAACCAAGGAGTGGCAATGTAAACATACTGTCTACTTTTATTCATCAGGGGAAATATTGGGTTTCAACAAAATACTCACTCCCGGTCAAGTGACCCCCTATTGACCACCTACTGACCCCCTTACTGAACCCCTATAAAATCAATGAGAAAATGAAAATTAAAAAAGCCTTAGAAATATCAATGGGACCGCTTCAAGTTCATCAATAAATTTAGCTTACCTGAAACTTCCAAGATGGCGGACACGTTGCAGATTTCCGACTCCCTTCTCATTTGATGGAAAGATTTGCCACGGAAAATCCAGCACAGAATAAGTTGGAATATCATCAAGTATGGTATTTGTACCCATTAGAAAATTAAGCAGTGAAAATAACGAGGAAATTCTAGCAACTTAACACGTACACGACTAACTGCGAGCGACACACACATGATTACATCAACCGGAAATTCAATTTGGCAACCTACTTGTACAAACAAAGCTATCTAAGAAATTCTTGCGGTTGAGGTTTGCGCATGTGTTCGTGTCGTTCGCATGAGCAGTCCATCACAAGCCTTTTCGCGAGCCTGCTCACTTGTCAGTGTTTCTCTTTGCCTCATTTTCCAATATGTACAAAAACAATATTTGATGATATTCAAGCTTAATCTGTGCTCGATTTTCTGTCAACAAAACCTCCACTGAAGAGCCAAAGGAGAACAAGAGAGTTGGAAATCTGCAATGCAACCGCCATCTTGGAAGTTTCAGGTGAGCTAAATTTATTGGTGAACTTGAATCGGTCCCATTGATAGTTCTGGGCTTTTTTAATTTTCATTTTCCCATTGATTTTATAGGGGGTCAGTAGGGGGGTCAGCAGGGGGTCAATAGGGGGTCAGTTGACCGGGGGTCAGTGTTTTGTCAAAACCCGGAAATATTCGAATCAGTCGCATGGAGTTTGTTTACAATAAACAAGCATGCAATTGCAAATGTTTGTTTATATCTGTGCTTCCAGCTTAGAAAAATGTAATACATGTAAAAAATTATATACTTTTACAAATTAGCTTTACGTTTAAACATTACCAGTTAATGTGAAAATATTTTGCACGAAATAATGTAAATATTTTTTGTGAGTCTACAGAAACTGGTGCGATCACGCAACATATCAATAAATTGTGGTTTATACAGGGGACCTCTTCACTGGCATGGACTTTGACACTATGATATATCTGTCTGTAAAACCTTGATGGTTGTTGGCTGCTTATATCAAGAGAACTTAAAATTTGAATAAAAACAGGGGGGGTTCCCGTATTCATTTAGGAGCAGGAGGACCTTCAATAAACCCCATAATTCCTAAAATTATCTGCTTTCAAAAATGTTTATATTTGAACCATTCACCTTACGCTTTAAGAGAGCAGAAAAATAGGGAGAAAGTTAAGCGAGAAATAGAACAATAGATGTATTGCACCAATGTTGAGGAGCAATTTGATGTATATTACATGAGAAAGGCACTCACATTTAGTCGAAAGGGATTCAACATGTTCCAAGCACGCAGTGTTCTGGGACCACACATTATCTTTTACGAGTGCTTGCTATGGTCCCATTTTCCATGATAATTTTTTACTTTGCTATAGAAATTGGTCCATATTCATTGTATAGAAAGAAGGTGATCTCTGCATTCCAACTAAATAAAAAAATCATTAGGTCCCGGTACTCGTTTCCAAGGAAAAAAGGATGATTTGACTCTCGCAAGCCAAGCCATTTAGAAAAAGCCACCATTTTGTATATGTTGCGTATGTGCATGCGCTCATAAGCGCACACTAATGATACGAAAATTGTGCACAGTAGGGATGTGCAATGCAATTCAAAGGAATCACCTTAAGGTGTCGAACGCACTCATAATCTTTGATTACTACTAGCTTATATTATAAACCACATATGGTTGAATGGAAATCCCAAATATTGGATCTTGTTTATCATACATGTATGTGAGGGTCCTCACAACCACAGTCCTGAACTTCCAAACATAATCTTAATTCCTTTTCAACTAAACTAGCTCGCAATGTAGGTCTATTTTGTTGAATGGACCCAACATTTTATGCAATAAATACAAATTTTCAGAAATTAGAGTTCATACTTCTCTTCCTAATTGCTAGAGTTCCTACGAAAAACCTGGGAGGTCAAAAAGATAGCAAAAAAGCCACTCACATTGCGCCCCTTTTTATTCCCATGGGGGCTCAGTTTTAGAAATTTGTGAGTACTCCAGTCCTTCCACCTTGACTTTGGACGTGTATTTAGTTACTTAAGTCTCTAAACAAGGAAGGGAATATTCACAATATGTAACTCACACCAAGATTGAAGAATGTAATGTTATAGAAGTATATTGTTGTTAAAGAATTCTCTGGAAACCTCAAGAATAGCAACTGTCTATTCTGAAAATACCAGTCCTTACTCGATCGACCGCAGATGTGGGCTGCAAGATGAAGAACACTTCAGCGAAGGTATTCTGAAGTTTAGCCGCCTGGAAATCCAAGGTTTAGAAAAGGATACTTTGCCAACGGAGATTCAATTTTCTTTTTCATCTCTCTCTGATTTTTTACCAGACGTAACCTTGCATCAACCTTCCTGGACGCCATTTGGAAATAAATTGGGTAGGTACGTCATGTATGGGTACATCGGATGTTACGTTGCGTTGCACTTTCGTCCTGCGTGGCAGACATGTCGACACCTTTTGACCAATTGTATGTGTTGTTGTTTCCTCCAATGAAAATGCGTTGTGACCGTGTCCCCTGAGGTTATTTTACTAGGGGACGGGACACAGGCGGCCCAAGCTCACAATGCGAGGAGTGTTTTTTTTTTTAAATCTTTATGCGAATGTTCAGCGCGCGAAACGTGACACGGTTACCGCCGACATCTACTATATTACATAACGACCGAGTTTGGTTACACGAAACGTGACCTTCGCCTTGCAGTATGTGGTGGTGTTGTGTTACAACGGTTTGAATTTATAAAGGTTTGTATGGGGAAAACGGTAATCGACATTATAGCTGAAATTTTGGTATTTTTGCAATAAAAATGACTCACCTCAATGCCTTGTTGTCTTTTTTATTGTCATCTCGCTTCTCAGCTCGATCCGAAGCCTTTTAAGCAAGTTGTCGCTTTTTGGTTTTCCTCTACTAAGAAAGAGTACTTTACTCTTAATCCGACAAACAAAAGAAGCATATTGAAGAAGCTCAAATTTGAAGAAATCGATCTGTCTATTTAAAAGCGGGAATCTTTAAAATGGGGAATCTTTAAAAGCGGGAATCTTTAAATGCGGGAATCTTTAAAATGGGGAATCTTTAAAAGCGGGAATCTTTAAAATGAGGAATCTTTAAAAGCGGGAATCTTTAAAACGGGGAATCTTTAAAAGCGGGAATCTTTAAAAGCGGGAATCTTTAAAAGCGGGAATCTTTAAAAGCGGGAATCTTTAAAAGCGGGAATCTTTAAAAGCGGGAATCTTTAAAATGGGGAATCTTTAAAAGCGGGAATCTTTAAAATGGGGAATCTTTAAAAGCGGGAATCTCTAAAATGGGGAATCTTTAAAAGCGAGAATCTCTGGGAATTATTTTTCATTGTAATTATATCGCATGCTAAAGCATATATCTTTAAAACGGGGAATCTTTAAAAGCGGGAATCTTTAAAAGCGGGAATCTTTAAAATGAGGAATCTTTAAAAGCGGGAATCTTTAAAATGAGGAATCTTTAAAAGCGGGAATCTTTAAAATGAGGAATCTTTAAAATGAGGAACCTTTAAAATGGGGAATCTTTAAAATGGGGAATCTTTAAAATGGGGAATCTTTAAAATGGGGAATCTTTAAAAGCGGGAATCTTTAAAAGCGGGAATCTCTAAAATGGGGAATCTTTAAAAGCGAGAATCTCTGGGAATTATTATTCATTGTAATTATATCGCATGCTAAAGCATATATGTTTAGCGGGCTAGTTAAGCGGTTCAAATCTCGATTCTTACTCTTTGAGATCTGCTACACCGACCGAAGAATTGATCCGCCTGAAGAATTGAACTCCGGACTGTGACGTTTTTAAATCGAGTTTCGCAGCGATAGATATTTGTCCTAGCGTTATCAAGAACTACTGGAAAGACATGCTACTTAACGACAAAAATATGGCACGCACAATGGGTTCTTGGTTTTGTGATAGACTACGCTTGAATTGGCGGCCGAGAGAGCTGTAATGTTTGTTAAAAAGGTGATGTACTTCATGGAAATTGGCTATCTGAACAGTATTAGAAAAAGTACTATTGTAATGTTTATGATTTTCTCACGCTTTTGTGGCAAACTCAGTGACAGATGTTTCTGTTGGTTTCCGGCCAGCAGGGCGTCTCCATACAAATCTCTTTAAATGTGGTAAAAAGTTTGTCCGTATATCTTGCATAAGAAAAATGGCTGTGACCTGAATCCAGGCGGGAGTCTTAGCATATTTACTTACTTTCTTTTCCCAGATTCTGTACTGCACCTCGTTACTGGGAAGTTTCACGCGTCCCCAGAAACACATAAATAACATATTCTTCATTAAAACAAGTCCGCATTAAATTGTCCTCAAGAAGAAAACTCTTGTTTTCAGCTTTTCTTATACATCACTGAAATTTACAAAATATTATAATTAACGAACAAGAACGTTGCTGATAACCGAACAGAACACGAAATGTAATTCAACTAAATAACTAGCACCATGCAAACTAAGCGTCTATGTTGTGAGTGCGTGACCAAATGACATCTATGTAATATGATTGCCTACGCAGGAACGTATTATAGATGGCCATGATAGTGTTATCTTTTTTCTTTGCACGCGGTCTTAAAAAAACATTGCCTAAAATTACCCTAAAAGGGTTAGCCACTGGGCACTGCTACATGTAAAGCAATATACGTAAGACTGATCGCTATAACAATAAGTCTATCGGTTTACCGACTCCTATTTACAAATAAAATAAAGAACTTTAGGAAAACAATTGACATATTTTGTTTCCTCAAACCGTGAAAGGCCACCTTTTCGCAAGTCTTATACAGTGTTCAAACTTTTCGAAATGTGCTGGGTGATTCTTTAGCGACCCGTTCCCGCCGAGGTTGCGTCGGATGCATAAACTGTGCCATGAAATGACAAAATAGACAAATGCGTTTTTTTCCCCCTAAGTTATGCTAACTGCAAAGGTCCTGCCCTTATGTCGTGTTAGACCTTTCGTAGGAAACCATTTCACCTCTTTAGCGTGCCATACGACGCATTGCGTATGTGACATAACGAAACGCCTGCTTCTTAGGTGGCGGCTAATTATTTCCGCGGATAGTATTTCCAGCATTCATACCTTGATGGATCAATAATACCAGTCCTTTGCAGTTTACGCTAAACCAAACGTATCAAACGAATGCCTAGTTATTTGTTATAAAATTCATGTCTTTTTCTTCAAGTAACAGAGTACTAAAGCAACACTATAATCGGTTAGATTTAAATGCTTTATATAACCCAAAAACAGGCCCCGTGACATGAATTTTCTATAATGTCACTATAATTATGAAACCGACATTAGCACATTAGACAAAAATTTTCCCAAATTTTGCAAAACAAACCGGAACAGACAAACAACGGAAGGATCATGCAGGCACTTTAAAAGTTTGTTTTAAAGTTTGCTATTATTGATCCAGCAAAATGTTAGTGCCGGAAGCCGTTATCAAACGCCTTAACACCGCAAAAACATTAGATTGTCAAGACCAACTCAACTTTGCCGTGTCTATCCCCAAGCAATTTCGTAATGAAGTAATAGATTAGTTCGCTGAATTTTTACTTCAAATTTTCATCGAAACCTTCTTCTCTCCAGATAAATAATCTTAATCCGATCTGATTTGATTCCCTGTCCCGCCACTACTTCTTCGAGGCCGACCCTGAACAAAGAAATGCAAAAAGCGTCATGAAAGAAAATTTCCGTTACTGTGTATTTATGGCTCCATTGCTGCGTTATTGACAGCAAAAGTTTACTTGTCCAGGCTTGACTTTGAAATATGCTTCGCAATCTAAAAGGGGAATTATGGGGTCCACCCAAACTCCGACATGAGCCTGCCAACGTGTTCCACCCCGAAACGTACTGCAAATTCCATTGGAACCGACAGGCAACTTCCCGTAAAATGGGGATATCTCGCGCGCACGCAGGCAATGCGAAGATGGAAATGGACGTTTTGTGGCGATTCTGTGCAGTGTAGCTGACCAGTGTATCGATCACGATATCGCCGAATGTCCCTATACACTATAACGATATCTTCTGGTGCTCCCAAAGGAGGGTTCTGAATGTCGCCACCGCACCCATAACATCGTGTAACTTTAGTACCTGCTACCCACTTTAGCTGGAAAGAACTGGTGTTTGGACCCGGCATTCCAAGAACTTGACCTGCATAGCACTGCTGCTGTTGACTTGAGTAAATGACGCTGGGGTTTTGACCCCCCAAGTGTCTTGATAATGCGATATTTTGATTATTAAATGAAGAGGGGTACTGACCGTGACTTGCTAGAAAACCACCGTTTGACAGACCAACAGCTGGTTGCAAAATGTTGTTCGAACCGATCGGGTTATGGGAAGCAGAAGACTGGGCTGAACTTGAGTCGAAGCCTGGCGGGGTATGGCCCTGATTCAGGGTTGCTAACCCACTGCTTTGGTGATTTACATGCATTACATGTAATTGTTTGGCGAACGCCATCGAGGGGCGCTGATCGTGAAGTGCATGGAAGTCCTCCTTAGCATGTTTAGGAGAATGCGTTGACGGATCTTCAAGTAAATCAGCGGTTTCGTGGACAGGCTGAGATTTGACGTTTGTCCTCTTCCGTTTGCTTGGCTTTTTTCCTGCACATTTTGGACCTCCGCTAACGGCCATGTCTAGCATGTTAGCACCTCTTCTTGATCGCCTATACCAGTTGATAAACCCCTCTAACTTGTCGGTGAATTGCGCCACTGCAAGGGTATGCTCGCACATTTTTGTGGAGTGGTTTACACAACCAAGGTCGCAGACCAAAGAACCACCTTTACCTGGGGTAACAACGTGTATTTTGTTGCATACCCCGGCAACTATGAAAGATCCATCTGTTGCCCCAGGTTTCGGGATGATCTTTCCTGGTGTTGCTCTCAAATTTGCCGCCTTCTGGAACATCGCTTCGAGAATAGCAGCGGGTATGGTGGTTATACCACTGTTTTTTGCATCGATGGTGAGAGATGGAGGAGTATCAATGGGCGCTGCTTCCATTGGGTCCTGGATGGGGTCTTTCCTGTCGTCTATTTCTGCCTTGAGAAATGTGGACAGTTTTCTCATACGTTGCTCATGAGTCAACTGTGCCCACATTACGTCATCGACGACAAGATGTTTAAAACCTTCTCGAATTTGGAATGGACCTTTTCCAAAGACCGCGCGGTCCTCGTTACGTTGTTGCGTTTCGATAATGTTCTTTATCTCTTCGATAAACTCGTGCGGTTTCTTGGCATCGAAGTGCAGCCCATGCTTGATCATAAAGTTCGCTGCCTCAGGGTCATTGTTGGTGTACTCCGATGGAGGGTTGCCCAATCCCGCGTCAATCCTAACTGACTTCAGCATAGAATCCTTCATGTCGTCGGCCTGACGAAACAAACGCACGTTTAAGGAGTTTGATTATCGGTGTGTGTATGTGGATGTATATAAGGTGAGCGATGAGGAGAGGAGCATTTTATAGCCCAGAAGAAAACATGTATGTCCATAGATATATCTATAATTTAAACCAAAATGGGAATCTCTGAGTCATAGCCTCATGTACTTTACCATACTTTACTATATACTATACGTAGTATATACTATACTATCTTTTACCGTCTATAACGCGAACCACGATTTGAACCTTTCAAGAAAATCGAGGAAAAAAACAGTGACCAGGCGTCGGTAACATTATTTAATTTCATTTTCACGTTTTGTAGCCATATAGTTTACTAGTGGACGATGATGCTGTTTGTCACAAATATGACGTAAAACGTCTTTTCTTCTCAAAATAGTACACCGCATGCTCTATTTCGGCCGTGTTTTGTTACGTTAGGTACAGATTTATAATCTAGAGGTATCTTTCAATTTTCACTTAACATTCCTACCACTTACTGTGTTTAAAATGTTCACTGTGCAGTAAAAACTGTTTGTTTCCTTACTCCCGGCTATTTTCACCGAACTTCCAAGAACTCGAAATTTCGGATAAGTCTAATTTTTTGTCGATTTCTCCTGAAAGTTGGAGTTATCGGGAGTGGACTTTAACAAAGAACATGCGCACTCGCGTCAACCGTAGAAGAATTCACTTGACATATTACGTTTGAATCTTTTAGACCATTTTTTGTCAACTAATACGGCCGTACTCTTGATTAAATGCAAAATTTTGATTTCAAGACATGAAATACCATCACAAAGCTTCTTAGTGATAATAAAAGGAAATTTCCTGAAGATTCCGAACGTCACGTGCAAAAGAATTTCATTTCATACCGTTTCTTTTCGAAACCAGTTGTAGAACGACGACTGTGAGCTGCCCTTTGATCCAGAGGTCTTTTCCCTTTCTTCCCACACCTCTTTTAACACTTCGAGTTTGGTCTCAAATTCGTCTTCTGAATTGCAATCTACGAGTCCGTAAAATTTAACATTTCCCTCTTGCTTGCCGAATATCTCTTCTACGAATTGCTTCCGAACTTTCTCGTCTAGGCCTCTGCTGGTAGGTTCTCTTTTAATATTGTCCTTGAAGTGGAGGAAACACCTCAGAAACATTGCAAAGCGAAGGTTTCTTTTGAAGCCCTCCATCAATGCTTTTTCGCCGTCAGTCCCGCATGCTAATATTCCCTCAAGCTGTGGTTTCTCGGCAATTAATGTATGTGCAAACTTAGAGCATGTCTTCCAGTCTTTGTGTTGGTGCATCAGAAGTGGACCTATGAACACTGGTGGCTTATTAGTGCTTTTGCTCTCCAATCTCAGATTACGGTAGGTGGTGACTGTAAGGCTGATATTCTTATCAAAGATATTAAACGTTGGATCAATGCCAAAGACACAGAACTCGTTTGGGTTGGTGCAGAACTGGCTGATCTGTTGCAATTGTCGGTCATTGGCCAAAACAAGAAACAGGTCTGGGTGAATGGAGCATTCGCGAATAAAGACTGCATCTTTGGACGCTTCTTCTTCTCGTTTGGCACGCTCTAGGAGTGTCCACACATTACTCAGGCTGACTTGTTCTTTCGTACCATTTGTAGTAACACCGTTCTCACCTTGAAAGGTTTCGGGAGCTGATTTCTTGGCGGAATGACGCGCATTGTACAAGTCAGCTGGTCCTCGTGGAAGCTGTCCCACGGATCTGGCTTTGGTCACGTCTCCGACTGAACGATATACATCATCAAGAGATTCTCTGGCAGTCTTGCCCTTGATAAACGCTGATTCCTTTAGTTTATCGCGAGTGCTCGATAGCACACGCCTATAGGATTTTTTCTTCTTAGCGTTTCCGTGTGGTCTAATTAGACGTATTCCATGCTCTTCGCCCTTGAACAAGTACTGTACTAGTGTATTTGGCAACGTCCTGCCCTTGTTATCTAAAGAGGAGCAAAAGACAATAAACGGTTAAGTCAATTGAAGAGCACATCCTGCATTACGTACATTATTACCGAGACAATATAGAGTGTGTATCATTGACTCAAACAATAACCACAAGAGTGCGTGGCTTTTTCGGAAAGAAATTCTAAGTTTATATTATCAGCAGAACAAGGGTGTCTATCACGTCGGTAAAACACAACCTAGTCATAATGAAATGAATCCAGGTATGGTATTGGGCCATGAAAATCGATAAGTTAAAGTAGCCTTCTGCCAAGAAAATCTAAAGTTTTCACATGAAATTATCATGGATAATCGTAAATTATATAAATATCGACATGGCGAACGGAAGAAATCGAGAATCGTATCAAAGGGTTAAACCACACCTTAAAACTGTTGTGTACTTTGTTAAGCCCTTTAGAGTTTTACGCTGTCATATTGTATTGTCTTGTCTTAATAGTTAAAGGTCTGTTCAAAACTTGCACATAATACTCTGTGCGGGTTGTTTGAACTTGGATTGATCACATTGTTGTCAGGTACAGAAATTTGATTTAGAGAAGGTGGAAGGGTCCTTTTTCAGAACAGAGGCTCCCTCCCCATACACCATTAAAAAGAAATGGCCCTAACCTGTTAATGTCGCGACCACCTTGCGTACACTGCTGTCAGAAGCGTTCTCGGAATACGATCTTCTTAGCATGTATACTCCTTCATCCTGCTCATGATCTTTTTCCGTAACAGGCACAATACTTATGATATCGTTGTGTCTGTTCCTCTCAACAAAGAAAAATCTTTTCGGCGACCCTTTGTGTTTCCACACGCCCATATCGTCGCACTTTAGGTTTTCTGGTTGTGTAATTTGGAGCAGTCCACCAGGAAAGAGACATTATTTTCCACATTTACAGGCTGGGAAACGCACATAAATTCGGGTTCATACTGCGTTAAGAGTAGCTTAACTAACGTCTGGCCGGTGAAAGCCGTTTTACTCCAACTGAAAACGGGAACAGAGGCATCTCCTTTGTATGGAATTCCAGTCGGCTGTAAGGTCTCGATATCGACATCCTCTGACTCACAATCGCTGTAAACAAACGAGTTAAAAACGTATCAGTGCATAGTGCACTAAATACTCAGTCCCATTGGTTAGAACAATTTCACGTTCAAGCGCTTAAAAGAAATCTCAACGCGACCCGTGGGTAAGTCTACTGAGAGACCTGCGATGTTGTAGTCTGTTCACTATTGTGGTGCTCGACCCAGAACTCAACCACTCCACCCAAAACCGTGACATGGACCGAAACGTAGTAGTCTATAGCCGGTTTTCTTATTGCAATACAGTCTCGTACTAGTACTCATGTACTTCGTGTCCATACTCTAAAATGCTATACTATGTAGGGATGATACTGTGATGATGTTGAAAAGCGTCACTGACATTTCAGCTCAGTCTGCCTCACGTTTCATACCTTGATACTTCTCTCTCTGTGCATGGACTGTCTGTTTTTCTCGTAATTGAATGATCTTTACATGAATCAGCCTGAAAATGAAAATAAAACCCGATGTTGTCAGCTAACAATCATACGATATTCATTTTTTCTCTTAAATCCTTTTTTACAGGAAAAGGGCAATTTCTCGGTTGCAAAAAAAGGCCAAAGTTTGGTGATCATGGCTTGAACGGTTTTGAAGCTATTTAACTTTTTAGCGATGGCGAAGGGAGGGGGCTGAGTAGGGCTAAGGGAGAGGAATGAATCGGGAGGGGCCTATTTGGGCGGATAGAATTGAATCTGAGCACTTTACAATTCCGTATAGTGTTTAGGCGTAAGAAAAAAGCGACACTTACACATGAGTCAGTGTTGGCGTTGTCTACCTTCGCATCCGTCTTGTCCATTTTCCAGGGCATCTTCACAATAAAAATGTCACTAACATCTTCGCCTATGTCACTTGTAGTTAAGTCGTGTCTCTGGGAGTGCTCCGCTTGAATCCATGAGTGAACAGCCGTCATATCATCTAATGGATTGAGGAAATTGATTTTTTGGGGGCAAATGTTTCGTCCAAAAAGAAAATTAAATACAGAAGACTTTCAACATATATCCACAACATCGCAAAAGGCGGATAAATGAAAAGCCCACATACGACAATCATTTTTTTTGTGAGATTTTTCCCATTCGATTTAAGGTGGTACCATTAATTACTGTGGTTCTTGTTTTCAGAGAAAAATCGTCACTAGAAAAAGCGTCGCTCAGCTTGCAAGGGAAAATTCTCCTTTACCACCAATTACCAACATGTCCTGCTTATTAACTAAAATTCTGCTATAAATCCTTTAAGTGAGTTAGTGTGCTACAACTGAACGCTTACCTTCATTGTACGGGTCCTGACTCGACAACCTCCCAACATTCATACTACTTTCACCTCTGGTGTCGTAGCTGTTTTCACTATTTCGCTGGTAATGTTCCTCAAGAATCCTGGATTGGCCAGCATTGGTAACATCTGAAGGGAAAGGACAATGATTTAGTATGGATAAAAAACTGAACGAAATGGTATCCTAGAAAAGGAACGATCCTCGGCTATTTAGTCTTTCACCTTGTATTTACATCGCTGACAACAGTACTCCTCATTTTCAGGAGTCTCTTACAGCATCTGATATAGTATTTTCACCTCTCTAGTTTTTTTCACTTGCGAGTTGGGTGAATCAAGTCATGCACATAGTTATTCCAGGATACCCTTACCCTTACTGTGTTGTTGTTGACTCGAAGCGGAACAGTTGACCCTGTTTTGCTCGGTGTTCATTTCCCGGGTATCTTTACTGTCGTCGTTGCTTTCATTATTTCCCTGGGATTGTTTTCCCTGTAACCCGGGTTGGCCAGCATTCGCAACATCTAAAAGGAACAAGACAATTCTTCAGTTTCCCTAAGAAAACAACGGAAATAACGTCATCCTAACATAAAGCGTTATGTTCTTGACGGTAATCAGAAACGTGAGGCTTTTTCCTGAAGTAATAACGTTGATCAAAGTTCTCTTCACGTACCGGAATACACTCTTAAAGCATCTGACACAGTACTATAATTAAATGTCCAAGTTTTCCTACGTCGACATGGGCCAAGGTGTGTTTTGCCGCGATACACTTACCTTCCGCATCATTGTGCTGTTCTTGACTGGACGCCGGAGGTTTCTTTCTGTTTATTGCACTCTCATCTTTACTTTCCTTGCCGTTTTGATTTTTTCCTTGGGATTGTTTTCCCTGTAAGCAGGGTTGGCCAGCATTCGTAACAGCTAAAAGGAACAAGGCAATACTTCAGTGTTGCTTAAAAACGAAAAAACGAAGCTTACGTTATCGTAACAAAAAGCCTCATGGTATTGATCATGAAAGTCAGAAACTTGAGGCTCCACCCTCAATTAACAACGTTGATCACAGTTCCCTGCATGTTCGGGAAGACACTCTTAAAGCATCTGACACAGTACTATATTGAACTGTCCACGTTTTTCTATTCATTACCTGCGTTAAGTTTTATCGGCATGCACTTCCCTTCCGCGTCATTGTGCCGTTCTTGACTCGACGATGGACTTTCCCCCACTTTTTTCTTCCTGTTTATTTCTCTCTCATCTTTGCTTTTCTTGCTGTTTTCGTTATTTTGCTGGGAATGTCCCACGTGAATCCCGGAGTGGCCTGCATTCGCAAAACCTAAAGGAAAAGGACAATATCCTACTTTTGCTTCCGCAGAGAAGGTACGTTACGTTAAAATGTTTTAAACTCAGGGCTCAAATTGACCGGGTCCAAACCCGGCCCCAAAACAGCTCTCTCCACTGTTCGACCGTCATTCTGTAAGTATTTGACATGGTTTTTCCTATCACCTGGGGTCATTTGTTCACAAAGTGGAGAACAGTATCACACAGTTACGTAAATGTTAATTAGTTTCCCCACAACTCATCCTCTGGATAGTGATTTATCCTGTGTATATACAGTAGATTAAACCAGGTTCTCCTTTTCAGTCTCAAAGTGCAAATTGATTTACACCTTAGCGCTATCCCTTTTTGAAAAGTGGCGCAAGGTTTTACACTCACTTGATACCACAATCAAGCGGTGCGTTCAGGTTTTTCAACATTACCTTACCTTGAGAATAATTGGGCTGCTCTCGGCTCGCCGGCGGAAGATTCACACTGTTCTGATTTGTTTTCATTTCCCGTTCATCTTGGCTTTCGTTGTTGTTTCCATTATTTCGCTGGGATTGTTTCAAGAGAATCCTCGAGTTCTCAGCATGAGTAACATCTAAGTAGGGAAGACAACGTTTAATTCTACTTTGGCACGCCACGTAATACCGTTACGTAAATTAGAAGAAACTTACATACATCTATTAGCATAAGAAACAAACGATGTACAAGCCAACCATCCAGGTTGGAGTAACAGTACTCTTAGTTGATTGACCTGGGGAACCTAATAGGGATACGCACTGGACGCTTGGGCTTCTGTGGGTCATGTGTGAATTTACTTTTTTGAAAAAAGCTCTAAACCAATACAGACTTGATTTTCTCGCACAACGGCACCAGGGTCCCTTCGCCATCATTGAATACATCGTATTTCATTAAACTTATTTTTTTCCATTCTTTAAAACTATTACTTATTGTTAAGGAAAATAACTATAAAACAAGCCCAGCTTTACCGTGGAAATCTTGGCTTGACGCCGAACATTCTTCCTCGCTCGGTTCTATAATGTTCCCTTTTTCCTGACTTGCAAAAGCAACACTTGCACTAGATGACCAGAATGGTAAAAAAAGGAGAAACAGTTTTCACTTAATCCAACATAATCATGCACAGGTATCTGGCTGGTCTAAAAAAAAAGAAGTTGTGCGTTCCAGTTCCTCACCTCTAATCCCTTCCCCATTATCAACTGACGTTTGAAGCTTACCAAACAAGCCTTATTAACTTCGCGGTTGACTTTTATTTTTGGTGTTAATTGGTAAACCAAGTGTACGTACTAGGAAGCCTTGAAGGTTATTGCCCTTAAGGTGACTGAACACAGTTTTCTGATAAACTATCGAAATCTTAAACATTTATAACGAATTCACGTTATTTCACACAAACTGAATATATTCTGTGCATGCCAACTTTGCATCTTTATAGCTACAAAGAGTCATCCAATGAATGGTAGCCCCTTACAACCTATAGAGGTTGTGTTCAGCCACCTTAAATGCATCATAATGCGCACTTTTCGCCAGCAGATATTACTTGAAAGGAGAACCCAAGCTACTAGCAAGTCTTTACCCGTATCGCAATGACCGCATTAATTTATTATTAACCGCTATCTTGCAGTTAGTTGTAAGTTAATAAATTGCATACACTGATTAAAACGTAACGCAAAACGAGAGAAGAAAAAAAAGAACTACAATATACAAATGCTGAAACGGTGCACAGTTGAAGTGGTCACAAAGAAGTGTTTGTTATTTGTGGTTGGCATGGTAACATCAATTTGCCTGACAGGGCTAACATTAACGCAAAGGCTAAATAAGAAACTCATACCTTTCCTGGAGAATAGATCCCTGAAGGCAACCGACTCGAGTACTTTGATGGGGCAACCGTAGGGCGTTTGTTGCATCTGGTCTTCCACACGGTTGGACAACTGTGCAGGCTTCATATACGTTCCAAACGTTGCGCCACTCCAATTGACATCTCTTAGCATACTTCTGAGTTTGCTTTAACCTTTCACCTTTGCGGTGGAAACGGATAATCTTTTCTTTGGTGTCACCATTGTCCTCTTTCTTCAGGACTTCTTGGAACGGATGATGAAGACAGGGGTTTAATAAATTAAAAAGCAGCATCCCGTAGGCCCACATGTCCACGCGCAGTAAATCCTCAACTGTGGCTCCCCCACGTGAAATGTCACCTCCGATAAGTATTTCCGGAGCCATAAAGGGTACAGTCCCCCTGTCAATGTCCAAAGTTCTCGATTGGCACACAGATCTTGTTTGAAGAAATAATGACCTACTCTCACCAAAGTCAGTCAGCTTACATACAACCGGCTGGTGACTCCACGCATAAGCGAGTTTATCGCGATCTTCCTCCTCGCGGTAATGATGATTGCTCACTAGGACATTGGCTGGTTTTAAATCTCGGTGGGCAATCCCTCTTTCGTGCAAATAAAGCAATCCAGCGGCAATATCGGACGCGATCTTCGTCATGAAGGATCCTTCAATACCCTCGCAATTGTGGGTGTCAAGGCAAGCCATAAAATCCTTTAGTGAGCTGACCTGGCCTTCTCCTCCGAAAACGCTAAGGTCAAAATAAACATATTCCAGCATAAGTGCCACTGGATCGTGGCATACAGCTTTGAATCCAACGATGTTGTCGTGCTTGAGGTCGTACAACAACCTAGCCTCTTTGGCGAACGCATCGATGAAGTCGAGTGAAGACCCGAGCAATTTCTTAACAACAACCGTTTCACCTTTCCTGGCAGAATCTCCGTCCTTCCTCCTTGTGTACTCGGTGACAAAAACGGCTCCAAATGACCCTTGCCCGATGACATCTTGTCTGCCGATATCAGTCCACTTAAACTGCGGAAGATCTTCGAAGCGACCGATTCTTTTTTTCTTGGAAGTAAACGCAATTGGTATTTTGAAGTTGTCTTCGGAAGACCGCATCGCGTAGAAAGAGGTATGATGAAGCACACAATGACGAATTATACGCGAAATTCCCGCCAAAATGTCTAACAACCGACCGATGAGAGTTTCTGTGTCAGATAACTTATAATACTGACATGAAATAGTAAATTCTCCTCAACTCTTGACTTAAAAAGTAAACTAAGATAAATCATGTCAAAGAATACCGCCGGCACATCGTTCGGGATATAGTTACTGTATTGCTGTTTTTCAGTGTCACGCCACTCAAAATACATCAAAATCAAAATAAATCAAAATCAAAACCGTTCAATAGATAAAGTACAGAATCTGGGAAAAGAAAGAAAGTAAATATGCTAAGACTCCCGCCTGGATTCAGGTCACAGCCATATTTCTTATGCAAGATATACGGACAAACTTTTTACCACATTTAAAGAGATTTGTATGGAGACGCCCTGCTGGCCGGAAACCAACAGAAACATCTGTCACTGAGTTTGCCACAAAAGCGTGAGAAAATCATAAACATTACAATAGTACTTTTTCTAATACTGTTCAGATAGCCAATTTCCATGAAGTACATCACCTTTTTAACAAACATTACAGCTCTCTCGGCCGCCAATTCAAGCGTAGTCTATCACAAAACCAAGAACCCATTGTGCGTGCCATATTTTTGTCGTTAAGTAGCATGTCTTTCCAGTAGTTCTTGATAACGCTAGGACAAATATCTATCGCTGCGAAACTCGATTTAAAAACGTCACAGTCCGGAGTTCAATTCTTCAGGCGGATCAATTCTTCGGTCGGTGTAGCAGATCTCAAAGAGTAAGAATCGAGATTTGAACCGCTTAACTAGCCCGCTAAACATATATGCTTTAGCATGCGATATAATTACAATGAAAAATAATTCCCAGAGATTCTCGCTTTTAAAGATTCCCCATTTTAGAGATTCCCGCTTTTAAAGATTCCCCATTTTAAAGATTCCCGCTTTTAAAGATTCCTCATTTTAAAGATTCCCGCTTTTAAAGATTCCCCATTTTAAAGATTCCCGCTTTTAAAGATTCCTCATTTTAAAGATTCCCGCTTTTAAAGATTCTCCGTTTTAAAGATTCTCGCTTTTAAAGATTCCCCATTTTAAAGATTCCCGCTTTTAAAGATTCCCGCTTTTAAAGATTCCCGCTTTTAAAGATTCCCCATTTTAAAGATTCCCGCTTTTAAAGATTCCCCATTTTAAAGATTCCCCGTTGCCCGTTCCCCATTCCCCATTCCCATTCCCATTCCCATTCCCCATTCCCATTCCCATTCCCATTCCCCGATTCCCCGATTCCCTGATTCCCCGATTCCCCGATTCCCCGATTCCCCGATTCCCCGATTCCCCGATTCCCCGATTCCCCGATTCCCCGATTCCCCGATTCCCCGATTCCCCGATTCCCCGATTCCCCGATTCCCCGTGCCCCGATTCCCCGTTCCCCGATTCACCGATTCCCCGTTCCCCGTTTTAAAGATAGCCGACCAAGGAGACACCGATTTCTGTACACCGGAAGAGAAGGAATTCGCTCGACTCGCCACGGGGACTTTCTGTGAGAAGTAAAGCGTCCATCTCTGATCTCAAATCGGTTGTTGCCTCACTGGAATCGGATCTTTTTGAGCTTAAAACTGAACTACCCAATGTGACACACGATTTATGCACTTCGAAGTTTGATCTCCTGGAAGACAAACTTAAACAATTAGACAATGACTACAAAGTACAAATCAAATCATTGTCATCACGCATGATTGATGTAGAGACGACAAATGAACTTCTCCAATCCGAAAATGCAAAACTTAAAACAGAGATGCAAAACCTCAAGAAACACATTAAAGCGATGGATAAAAAGATAGAAACTCTGGAAAATGAAAAGAAAAACACTTTGCAGGAAATTACTTTGAAACCGAGCACACTAATCTGTCATCAAACTGTCCAAACTGAAGATGTGCCTTCCGGAACAAAGATATCTCAAGACAAAACCAGCCAAGATATAACCAGCCCAAATAACATTTTAACCAGCAATCCTTTCCATGTCGTTTCAACAGCGAACGACGAAGAGGACAACACTTCAAGTACCTCGCAGTCCCATGTGCACCCTATCCCACATGATAACAAAGAGATGAAATCACCCGACCTTACAAATCCCTCTATTCCGCCGCATGATAATTATCCAAGCAGAATTACTCCTCAACAAAACGAAATCACACCCGATAGTCTCAATGAGAAACCTGACCATGTCCTACTCATTGATTCGAACGGAAAGTTTATCGACACCAAGAGATTCTCTTCAGCATCAATTGTGCTCAAATCTTTCACACCTACCATCGCCTCTGCAACTGATACATTGAACAAGGAGAATTTCGGCACCCCTTCAACCATAATTACTCACACGGGAACAAATGATATCGAAAAGACACCGCTCGATGCATGTTTTGAAAACTTCCAAGTTCTCGTCGACATCGCAGCACAAAAGTATCCGAGAACGAAGATAATTATCTCATCCCTTCTTGTCCGTAATGACGCCTTAATTTGACACTTTGAGATCACAACTCAATGGAAGACTCGGACGCCTGCGATTGTACCCCAATGTTCACTTTGTAAATAATGAAATAATCACAAGCGACATGTTGCACGATCAAAAGCATGTCAAAAGACGGAAAATAGGAGTACTAGTCTCTAATTTAAAAGACTGTGCCTTCAACAGGATTTCGAGACGCCTCACATCACCTCAAAGGGTCGCCCCAAGACACCATGATATGAACGGCAGGTATATTTTGCAGGGTGCAGGGTGCAGGGTGCAGGGTGCAGGGTGCAGGGTGCAGGGTGCAGGTTGAAATGTAATTATAACTGGAAAACCGCTGGCACTTGAAAGAACGTACAGTTGGTAGAATTACCGTGACTGTTTACAGTCGCTCAGAAAGGTGGCTTCCACCTAAGTGCCAAACCGGCCGAAGCGATGTGAGGAGAGTATATTTCAATGATTTTAAGCCTGCAATTAATTATTGTTTTTGAAGAAACATCTGAAATATCATCTGAAATATCTGCTGAATTTGGTTTCTTCCCTGTGAGTACCAAAATGAAAGCACACTGAGCTTGCGCTAGTATATTCCGTCGGTTAAAATCTTATATTATTTCATTTCTTTATTTATTTGCTTCATTTATGATGGCAATCTTCTGTTGTTGAGGGAAGACTCGAGCCAAATCTGGAATCGATGGAGACATCTGTGGAGCGGCCATCCAGATGGCTTTGAAGAGATTTCACCAGTCTCTGCGTGTCGATCGATAAGTACTTATCACGGATCGATCGTGTTTTCGATGGACATGAGAACATCGCCCAAACCAAGTGCGATCACAAACATGTTGGGAAGCGTACGAAGTCTCTGGTTTCTGTACACGGCGTAACAAGTTAGAAGATTGCCAAAGAAGGCCTAAATATTAATAACAGCGTGTTTTCACTACGTGAAAGAGGCGAACTACTTTATGTAAGAACCCCTGACGAGTATATAGGTTATTAATTATTTTAAGTGCCAGCGGTTTTTCAGTTATAATTATATTTCAACCTGCAACCTGCACCCTGCACCCTGCAAAATATACCTGCCGCATCGCAAGGAACGAAAAGAGGTAGCTATCAGTTATACTTTCCATTTTTTAAAAATATTTTTGCCTGGCAGAACTGTCGTTGACTTGATTTGGTAAATATTATTTCTGCGAAAGAAATCGAAGCTCCTCACTGGACTATAGGGCTCGAATTTCAAGAAAAAACCTTGGGGCCAGCTGACCTTGGCATGTACTAAAACCCGAAACAACGAAACGACCGAAACAAAACCACTGAAACCATCGAAACGAGCGAAACGAAACCACCGAACGAGCAAAACAAAACCGCCAAAACGAGCAAATCGACCGAAACGAGTAAAATAACAAGTAAATAAATGAAAAAGTTAAAAAAAAAACCAGCCTTGATCTCTGGCACTTTACTATGAGAGCCTGATCTCGTACCCAGATCCGCATGTGTGACATTGTTACATCTCAAACCTGAAAGATGGATGAGTGCAAGGGTGTCGACGATGACCACGAAGACATCAAGAAAATGGTGAGTATTTTTCACATTTTGAATGGCATTCTAGCTAAAACGAGAAATGTAATTTCAAAGAAAGGCTTCCTGGTCATATCGTGGATTCTTAGGCGGTGGCGAATCGACAATGCCGAGCCCAGGATGTATGGAAACACAATCTCAAGAGTATCCATGAAGAGCTGAGCGCCTAATAAGAAATTACTTCGAGAACTGCAGGAGTCACGAAGGCCTGACCTTAATATGATTAAAGCCTGTCAAGTCGCCCTCGTTTTTCTTTAGAGATATACATTAAAGAAAGTCCTGGTTCACATGAAGAATGCTACAAAATCATTCTCGAAAAGAACATTCCATTCGCCACCGTCTAAGAATCCACAATACGACCAGAAAACCCTTCTTTGAAATTAGATTTCTTGTTTTAGCTAGAATACCATTCAGAATGTGAAAATACCCACCATTTTCTCAATCTCATTCCCAGAGTCTTCGTTCCCCTTGACCAGTGGTCAGAAAACGAGAGCTCTGGGAGCAACCATTTCAGGCATGCGCCATAGATGCAGACTGCATGGTGAAACCGGATGGGCAGAATCACCAGAATTCGTTATTTCAAAATGGTGGCTCCCAGAGCTCTCATTTTCTGACCGCTGGTCAAGGGGAATGAAGACTCTGGGAACGAGATTGCCTTTTCCTCGATGTCTTCCTGCTCGACACGCTTGCGCTCATCCACCTTACAGGTTTGTGATGTCACAATGTCACACATGTGGCTTAAGAGCAGGATCTGGGCACGAGATCCGGCTGCCATAGTAACCATTCTTGTCCCCATAGCCCTTTTCGCCCCTCTTAGCTGGCAGGACCTTGGCACGAGAATCGAAGGGCTATGGGGACATAGGTTTTTCGAATTAATTCAAATTTTGTTTGATTGGCTGTTTGAAAACAAAGAAATCTTAAACGGAAGTCAGAATGTTCGAGCTGATTGCTGGCACAAAAATATGAAACAGCTGTGCCCAGCGGTGTTGAGCGGTTTTTAAAATGGAGAACATGAAGGATTTGGGCCATATGGTTTAACTCACGGCTCAACAGTTGCCGTTGTTGCAACAAAACGGTTTTTTTTAGAAACCCCAGTTGATATTTTCGGCGAGGAAAGCAGCAAAGAGCCGGAAATTTTAAAAGTGCTTGAGTTTTTAACTGGGTAAGAAATTAAGTTTGGCGATGGTTTACCAGCGAAACTGTGTGAACCATGTACCGAAAGGTGGAGAATGTTAAAGAATTTCGTTCATTGCTGCTGGCATCACTTTCTTCGCAGGAATTGTCGATCGTAAGGTCTTGTGTGAAAAGAGTTTGTGGCTCACAACAGGTTGGAGAATCACCTTCATCGAGTCAGCACTCGACGAAGAGTGAACTGCGGAAGTGTCGAAGGTGGTCGGATGTGTCTTTTTCTTGAGGCAGCTTGAGGGTGATCAGCATCACAACAAAAATTCCCCTCAGTTTTACTTTAGACCTATTGCTTCCAAAAATAACACGACTGTACAACAGTGTCTTCCACAATTTTAAAAAGTTGGAACCTTTTATAAATGCGGACTTAGGGTTGGTGCTTCACTAAATATATATGTCTAAAATATATTACTGTATTGTACTTGAAGGCAAACAGTGTGTAAATGGTTTTATTTCCTGGCGAATAATTGTTAGCATATTTTTTTGCTTTGGCATCAATGGAAGGAGCCATGGGAAGGCCAATAAGTGATTTCCACTTTTCTTTGCTGGCCCCAATCTCCAAACGGGGAAGTGGAGCTGATGATGACGATGATGAGTGGATAATGTTTCAGCTATGTACTGATGCAAAAAGTTAGGAAGTGCTCCTTTTGCAGTCATGTATAATTAAATGATTTACATGAAATTAGGGTTTGAAAAACCAGGTCTCAGCAAGGCATCAATTTCAAAACAAATCTGTCACTCCATAAAACTATATACATTCAATTCTCAACTCTGGTGCAACTGAAAACAGACATTAAGATATTCTGTTTGTGTTTACCACCTGACAACTGATCACTGAGAGACTTGCAATCAACCCCTAAAAATGAAGAGACCTTTTTACCAACATTGAGGGTAGAAAAATATATCCATTTCTTCAAGTCTCATATAAAAAATTTGGAGCAATTTGAGTTTTACTAAATAAATGACTTGATTTTTTCATTTCATGGGTACTGTCCGAAATTCGTAGTTGCGTTACACGTCACGTATCTGGTCACATGCTTCAAGTTGATTGACAGATAAGTCATGAGAGAGAGGGTGAGAAGGTTCTAGATTTTTGATTGAAAAATGTGAGAGAGAACACGAACTCGTGTGTCGAAAAGATTGTCAAGATTGTGAAAGTACAGAAAGTATACAGTCCTCTGAAGGAAATAAAGATTTGTGAAGTCCTAAGTTGTGTGGATTTCTATCAGGTACTTAGAAAATTAGTAACTGAGGAAATGTAAACACTAATAGTCTTATGGATAAAGTTTAAAAGTTTACAGTGGATTGGAAAATATACAATGTGTTCATCACTTACAAAATAGGGGCTTAGCAATGAAATTTTCACTTTTCAAGAACAAGTGGTCAACCTATAATTTCTCCTTTATACTGTAGTAGTAATTATATTGTCAATATACAATGTCCACAATTAGAGTATGCAAATTGGAGTAAATCGCTGTAGGGGGCATCCTCTCTCTCATAACTTGTAGTTTTGCTATGTACAGAAGAAGCAGGATTTTGATTTTGCCATCACCAGTGTGTGGTCATGTTGAACATGTGTAGAAAATGTTCTGCCTATTGGGGTTCACTGCTGCAATGATTTCTGGATCCTGACCATTCCAAGGGAACTTTGTATAACATGTATAAAATAATAACAGCAATAATACGTATACATTTTGTTTGCTCGATTACTGTTGCAGTTGGTGCAACTACATGTACCATTGCAAATATGGCACCTAGCATACCTAGTTGGGCATATGCACTCCACTCAGTTCAATTACCATTATTAATCAGAGAATTCCACCCTCAATTAGAGAAGGTGAGGCAAGACTAAATAAAGAAGCTAAATTACATTTCTTGTACACAAAAAGCCATCTACAAGAAGACATGTTGAATATTTCAAAAAAGGTACAAAATTTTATTTGTCACATTCTTTGGCCCCAAAGCATAGTTACTGAGCAAATTCGTTTGCCTTATATCATACTGTAGTACATGGGAATAACTCAAGACATATTAAATACTTGCCATTCTACAACTAGGTATGCTCCATCAGTTACGACAGCTCTCATATTGTGTCTCACATCTTCACAATCCAATAACTTCCTTAATTTTCCAACAAATGCCTCCGGGAAGTCATAAATTATTGGATATTTCGATTGCTTGATATCTTCAATTTCAACCTCGTTCATTGTCTCAGTATTCCAAACCATTAGACAGCTGACCTGCAAATCGTTTTGCTTCATGGTCTGATCTCGCATTTAAAGGTGAAACAACGAAAATAAACGATTCAGTTGCTCCATGCCAGGAGTCAAAAACAAAGGGTAATAACTGAAAAATCAATGACTTGCCAAAGCAGGTGAAAAATTAGTGTCTTTCTTCAAAACAACAATGTTCCTTATCGCCTCTCTGTTTAACACGAAGGGAAAGATTCTCTAAATTGATACCACCCAGGGCTTGATGCAAAGATTCCTCGAATCCTGGCTCGACGGCCGCCATTGACAATCCCACACAGTATGTAGAGACATTACGACTGCATACATGAAGGCCAGAAGTCCTAGCATCTAGGACTGCAAAATCCTAAATGTCTCCAGAGCCCTTCGATTCTCCAGCCAAGGCCCTCCCGGCTAAGAGGAGCGAAAAGGGCTATGGGGACGAGAATGCCATAGTAACGCGCTAGAGATCAAGGCTTTTTTTAAAACTTTTTTATTTATTTACTTACCATTTTACTCGTTTCGGTCGTTTCGCTTGTTTCGGTGGTTTCGTTTCGCTCGTTTCGTTTCGTTGTTTCGGGTTTATGTACACGCCGTTGGCCCCTAATATTAGTTTTCAGGTTTGATTAGCCTGCAGTACAGCCGGATTAGCGGACTCTAGCGCGATACACGAGCGCGCGCGAAGCGCGGGAACGAGCGCAAAGTGTGAGGCGTGAAAAATCCGCCTGTAGTCACACCATTGTTTATACTCTACCGCCCCCTTGAAATGATTGCATGAGAGAATAAGAGAGAACAAAGCAATTCAATTTACTGCCGCGAAAAAAATGTCTCAAATAACCAGTTAACAAATTTATAAATGACGCAACGCCAGTAGGCTGGTTGTCCAGCGGCACTCCGCTGTAGTCGGTCGGTCAGCGGCGTTCATTGTGGTATAAAAGCCCGCGCGATGAGTCTTCCTGTGTCCGCCATCTTGGTTGTATCTAGTTCTCGTTACGGGGAGATTTCGCTTGCATTAAAGATAAAGCTTACAGTACATCGGGGCCTAGTGTGTGTCCATTGAGACTACTGGCGTGGTGGCAGCGGAAAAGATTCGAATCGTCACGTTCTCGTCAGATCCAACGCACTTTATCGACAGATTCGTCGGGATTCCCGAGTAGCCAAGAGTCGGTTGTCAATATCATCTTGTTCCGTAAGCTGCGATGTCTTCTAACAGAGCCCCCAAGCAGTGGTGCCTTTCAAAGAACGAAACTTTAACCTCCTTCGAGAGTTGGAAACAAAATCTTCTCTACACCTTGTCTTTGGACGCCAATTTCGCGCCATTTTTGGGTGAAGGGTCGTCGTGGTTGAAAAAGACTAGGGCGAGCCCGTTACACGGTTACACTGATGATGGGGAGTCGGTTCCAGCTGCTCGAAGGCAAAGAGCTACCCAAAAGGTAAACATGCTCGAACTCATGCTAGGCCAGATTGCAAATTATTGCCCAATCATCTCTCGTAATACGATTGTCAAGAATTCTACTTGTATTGGGGACATATGGCAGACAATTAGACTTCATTTCGGATTCCAGACTTCTGGGGGTCATTTTTTAGACCTGGATGACATTCATTTGAACCCCGATGAGCGTTCGGAAGATCTTTTCCAGCGTCTTATGGCTTTTGTGGAGGACAGTTTAATTAAACCTCACACCTTGCTCCACCACGGTTCTGATCTTGAGGAGGAAGAGGAATTGTCACCGACGTTAGAGAATTTTGTTATTTTAACGTGGCTGAGATTGATTAACCCTGCTTTACCTAAACTTGTTCCCTGTCTCATCACAAGCGTCGCTGGTAGAGTGCGTATTCCTAACCTCTCAGATAGGCCTTATGTCCTGAAACGAAATGAACACTTTTGCCAAGTCAACCCTGTCTTCTGTCCGTCTACCCAAGATCAGCCTTCCAACCCAGTTGACAAACTCCCGTACCACAAGGTGTGTTCAGTCCCAGTTTCAGAGTCAAAGTACTCCCAGGGCGTGGCACTATTCCCCGACAACCTCGTCCCTCCAGGCATCACAAGCAAGTTCCGTAACCTTTTGGTCCAGTACGACTCCGTCTTTGATCCAGCAATAGGGAGCTTACGAATCGACGACTTTTGCACGACGCCGCCGTTAGATTGCGTGACATGCTCACTGCGCATGCGTTTCTGAGCACTTCCCAGCTTCGCGCCAAAGTCGACGACGTTGGTGAGAGCGATTTGCCGGCGTCTTGGAAACAGGAGGCCGTGAGGTTAGTTTTCAAAGTTTTCCCTCGATACTTCGGGTATTTTTGCCAGATAATTTAAGTATCACATTAGGGGCATGTCCTTGATGTTTGATTTTAATTTTATTTGCCTGTTTTCGTTCAAGAAACGACCTTTTACAGTGCCATGGCGAACGCTATGAGTTCAACCAACACTGAAAGCGGTCAAAGCACGACACGGTGTGAATGAAAAGCAAATTGCTGTATGAAAAATCTTTCATTTTAATCACGCTTCACTGAAATATAAGACATTTTTTTTTGGTGTACAATGAATTTGAAAGGACTAAAAGGTTTTAGCATTCGTGTCGACAGTTAGAAACAAGGACTAGATAGCTCAACTAGAGAGCTAGGCGATTTTTTCCTCTGTTGTTTTGAGTGGTCTTATAGCCAGCCTAATCTTTTAGAACCCAAATTTTTCTCGACGTACAGCTGCGCTTTCTTTTCTGCCATGCTAGCACATTTTGTTGGTCTGTCTTGAGTATTTTTTTTCTCGAGCTCCTGAGACAAAAAAAATTTGCCGGTCGCGCATAAACGTCGTCGTCTTTACTGCGAATCGTAAATTCAAATTTCTACAGGACGACGACGCGATACTATAAGGTGACCCAACGGCGCCGTCGTCCGAAAGTCGTCGATTCGTAAGCTCCCTAATTACCGGCTACAACGGCGCCTTTGGTCCCCTTCAGGCAAAAGTAAATATGGGCCCGGTAGAGCCTACTCAGCGTAAAGGTCGCCTCCTCCTGAACGGTCGCGATAAACTTGTCGAGCTCCAGCAGAAGTTCGACGAATTGGAAAATCTTGGCGTGTTCCGTCGCCCCGAAGACATTGATGTTTCTGTCAAGTATCTTAACCCGTCGTTCCTGGTTAAAAAGTCATCGGGTGGCTTTCGTCTCGTCACTGACTTCGCAGACGTAGGTCGTTATAGCAAACCCCAACCCTCCCTGCTCCCGGACGTGGATTCTACCCTACGCTGCATAGCCCAGTGGAGACACATCATCGTCTCAGACCTAACCAGTGCCTTCTTTCAGATCCCTCTCGCCCGTGAGTCCATGAAGTACTGTGGAGTCGCTACCCAGTTCGGGGCGTACGCGTTTATGCCCGGTCGGCCATGGGTATACCTGGCTCAGAAACCGCACTTGAAGAGCTCATGTGTCGCGTCTTGGATGACCTCTTCAAGGCTGGTATCGTAGCCAAGATAGCAGATGATCTGTACTGTGGGGGCAACAACCCAGACGAGTTGCTCCGAAATTGGTCTTCTGTTCTCCAAGCTCTCCATAAAGCTAGCCTGCGCCTTTCGGCGTCGAAGACCATCATCAACCCCAAAACTACTTCTATCTTAGGTTGGACTTGGTCCCAAGGCACTCTTCGAGCCAGCCCTCATCACGTCTCAACACTGTCCTCCTGCAGTCCTCCCAATAAAGCTGGCGGCATGAAGTCCTTTATTGGTGCGGTCAAGGTCCTCGCTCGCGTCGTTCCACATTGTTCTGCTCTATTGGCCCCCCTTGACGAGGCTGTAGCCGGGAAACAGTCACAGGATGACATTGTCTGGTCCGAACATCTTCCTGAAGCCTTCAAGTCTGCTCAAGCTGCCGTGGCGTCTAGCCAAACAATTACTCTCCCGAAGCCAGATGACCAGTTATGGATCGTGACCGACGCTGCTGTCAAGAGACCCGGCATCGCCGTCACTCTCTACATCTCGCGGGGTGACAAGCTAGCCCACGCTGCTTTCTTTAGTCCAAAGTTGCGTAGTCACCAATTATCCTGGTTACCGTGCGAAGTTGAAGCACTTGCAATTGGTGTTGCAATAAAACACTTTAGCCCCTACTTAATACAATCTAAACACAAGGCTTGCGTGCTCACCGACAGTAAGCCTTGTGTCCAGGCCTTCGAGAAAATGTGCAGGGGAGAGTTTTCTGCTAGCCCGCGGGTGTCGACTTACTTGTCAACTGTCAGCCGCTTCCAAGCCAACGTGAGGCATGTTGCCGGTGCTGCGATCCTACCTTCTGACTTTGCAAGCCGCAGTGCACCGGACTGCTTTGATCCCTCTTGTCAGGTGTGCAAATTCATCACCCAAGCTGAGGAGTCTGTCGTCCGACACCTATTTGCCCAGGACGTCCTATCTGGTCAGAAAAACCTCCCTTTCACAAGTCTAAAAACTTGGTTGTCTATCCAATCTCAATGCGCGGACTTACGTCGAACGCATGCCCACCTAATACAAGGGACTCGTCCTTCCAAGAAGCTTACTAACATTAAGGAGGTGGAAAGGTACTTGTCTGTCGCCTCTATCTCCAGTGATGGCCTCTTAGTCGTGAAAAAGACTGAGCCTTTGGCTCCTTCGCGTGATTGTATCATAGTTCCCAGACAGGTCTTAGATGGTTTACTAACCGCCCTACACCTCAGGTTGTCTCATCCATCGTGTCTCCAGCTTAAGAAAGTTGTCAGCCGCTACTTTTACGCCCTTGACCTAGACAAGGCCATAGAGCGCGTTTCCCTTGGTTGTCACCCTTGCGCTGCACTTCGCCACGTCCCCCACGCTTGCATAGAACAGTCAACTTCTGATCCTCCAGCAGCAGTGGGTGTCTCCTTCGCAGCCGATATCCTGAAGCAGTCTCGCTAACTTATTTTGGTGCTCCGAGAGTGCGTTACCTCCTATACTTCGACCCTCCTCGTGGTAGACGAGAAGCATGCGACCTTACGCGATGGGTTAATCCAATTATGCGTCAGCCTGCGACCCCTTGATAGGCCTAACGCTGTCATTCGGTGTGACCCAGCACCTGCCTTCAGAGCTCTCGTGAATGACCAAGTCCTATTGCAACACAAGATTAGCCTTTAGATAGGTCGCGTGAAGAATCAGAACAAGAACCCTGTCGCTGAAAAAGGAATCCAATAGTTCGAACACGACCTCCAGCGGTTGCAACCGGAAGGTGGCCCTGTCTCTCCTAGGACCCTGTCCGTAGCCACTACCCACCTGAACTCTAGAATCCGCTACCACGGCCTATCCTCTAGAGAAATGTGAACTCAGAGAGAGCAGTTTACCAACTCTCAGATTCCCCGAACAGATCAGGCGCTAATACGCGAGCAGCATCTACAAAGACTGGTAAACCATCCCCACAGTGAAACGTCGAAAGGCCCGCGTAGTGACTTGCGCAGCTCTCCTTCAATAACTGTTGGTGACTTAGTTTACCTCTACTGTGATCGTAGTAAGTCCCAAAGTCGTGACCTATACCTCGTTGTCCTAGTGGACGGTGAGTGGTGCAATGTTCGCAAGTTTGTTGGCTCACAGCTACGAAACGTTTCGTACCGTGTGAAGAAGAATGAGTGCTATAAAGTCGCTCCCTTCCGAGTACACACGCCCTGGCGCCCCTGTGAAGAAGAGTCCAGCAACTGCGATCTTGACGTCGGTGTCGACCAGAGCCCTCCTACTGATGATCGAGGACTTCCTAACGACGAGGAACCTCCTCCAGAAAGCCCTCCGTTTCCTCCGCCTGCCCCAGGGATCCCTATCGAGTTATCGTCCCCACCTTCCGCTTTTGTCCCGGCAGAAGATGTCCCGAGATGCGGTGAGGATAGCCAACCCGGTTCACCGGATGACGTCGAGGTTATACCTGCCCCCTCTCCAAGTGTTAGCCCTGCAGTGAACAAGCGCCCAACTCGGCAACGGCGTCTCCCGCAACGTCTTCAGGACTATGTAGTAGAGTTGAAGTAGCCCGGTCGATCCTAATCCTTTAGCCGTAGCCGCACAATTCTAGACATATAGCTGTCTCTCAGCATTTGTTAAGTTTGTTTTCTTATCTGGTTCGAAACTTAAAGACTGTTCTCCATACAGTAGATTTCTCGTACATAACCTGTGTGTGTATTTCATATCGTCTTATCGCCCAGTGTTTCTTTGTTTGCATGCTTATTTGCTTAAGAAGGAAAGAAGAAGCCACGCCAGTAGGCTGGTTGTCCAGCGGCACTCCGCTGTAGTCGGTCGTTCAGCGGCGTTCATTGTGGTATAAAAGCCCGCGCGATCAGTCTTCATGTGTCCGCCTTCTTGGTTGTATCTAGTTCTCGTTACGGGGAGATTTCGCTTGCATTAAAGATAAAGCTTACAGTACATCGGGGCCTAGTGTGTGTCCATTGAGACTACTGGCGCAAAACAGTCAACAGACGTGAACATATGGGCAGCCGTTACCACCAAAAATACAAACGATACAAACAGTCTAGAATAAACAGAAATGGTTTGAATATCCTTTGTTAATTAGTACAGTTAACATGGAAATGATGTAGCTAAAATGCAGTTGGTCCGGTTTTCCTTGGTGGAATGGGATACTCAACCAGTAAACGGTTCAGACAGTTTAGAAACTGTCTAGCCGCCCTTGTCGAAACGGTGCAATGAAGACACAAATGATTCAGTCTAAATTTAAATAGTTTAGCTCCAGTTTGTTAAATGGTATAACATAAAAAGAAGTGGTCATGTCAAAGAAAGAATAGGCTACCTATCACTGTTCAAGCGGCACAGCGTAGTAATAACTGGGCTAGAGTGATGTCAAATGGGATAGCGATACATGAAATGGTAAAGCATAATAACAATTACTACAGGGTAAGATGGAATAGCAGAGCATTTTACATGGAATGGCACAGAGTCGAGGGAAACAGTTCAGCGTGAGGTCAAATGAGTCAGCCTCGGATGAAATGGCATAGTATTCGGTCAAGTTAAACAGCGTAACATCAAGTAGCACAGCTCTGCGTGAAATAGCTTGGCATACATTCAGACGGTGCAGCCTAAGATCACGTGCAGCTCGGCGTGAGGCAACTTAATTAGCCGGTACATACACGTTTTCGTGAAGTTGTACAGCGTAACATCAAATGGCACAGCGTTGCGTGAAATTGCTCAGCATACATCCAGACTGATTAGGGTAATAATAAGTTAGCAGAAAATTTTGAGAAATAGCTCAGCAATGCAATGCATGAGACATATAACATCTGAAATAATGGAGTATAGCACGAAGTGGTTTAGGGTGAAACTGGATTTAGGTGGCGTGACATCGGTGAGGTGGCGCCGAAACCACCAAAAATACAAAAGACGAATGGAACAGCCAAGAGAGGTCGGCATGACGTCACCATTGTGAAATTTTGGCGTCCAACGTTGGGAACTCATTCGATCAGCGTGATCCGCCGGCGAGTTGTCTACAGGCTTCTTTCATCTTATTGTGGTAAGTCCCTTCCTTATTTCGTTTTATTTCGTTTCACAATGCTTCATTCACTGCCGTTCAACAATAACCGCTTATGTTATTTCACGGACTATTATTTCACCACAAAAACCTGACACAGTAACATTACATTTCCACGTGATCTCTGCTGTGTCTGGCAGGAATCGTTCTATTGTTTCAGTGATTGTCGATGTTCTCATCGTCATTTGAAACTCCGCCGTACTTTTTTAATTAACTGGACCGTTCATACACTCTTGTAGTCGCTCAAGGTTGCGAAAATTGCCGTTTCTAACTGTATTTGGATTAGCAATGTTCGCACATTCCGCCTGTCGTTTTGTAACGCAATATACCTTTGTCACGGTTATAGGCGCAATTCTTGCAACTTTCTAAATTAGTCCATATACTCTTGTATTCGGTCAACGTTGTGAAAGTTTTCGTTGACAACTGTATTTGGATCATAGAAAATCGCACATTTTCCCTGTCGCGCTGTAACGCAATATATTTTGTCACATTGAGAGCAGGGGGAGGGGAAGTGAGCAGGCGCCGTAACCAAATATATTTTATAACAGTGGGGGAGGGGGGCGCTGTAACGCAATATATTTTTTCACAGTTAGAGCGGTGGTGGGGGGGGGGGGGGAGACTTGAGATGAAATAACTCTCATACAAAAGTTCGGAATTTTCCATTATTAACCGTGCGGCCATGGGCCGAGCGCGGTTCATGTTTTACCCGTGGTTTATTTTTATTTTTTATTTTTTATTTTTTTTTAACCGCGCGGCCATGGACCGAGCGCGGTTCATGGTTTACCCGTGGTTTATTTTTTTTTAACCGCGCGGCAATGGGCCGAGCGCGGTTCATGGTTTACCCGTGGTTTATTATTTTTTTTACTTTTTAGTTTTTTTAGTTTTGTCGGTGACCAGAACCAAACTTCCACTCGGCCAAATTTTGAATGACGCAACCTGTGATGTTTACTCGCCAAAAGCTGTTGAAACATTAATACAAGGACAATGTGAGGGATATTACTTTCTTTACTTTGGGTAAAATATATTTTCTTTTGGTTTTATCGAAGCGTTGGATTCGAAGGGAAATAATAAATACGCTAAAAAAAGGTATTACGACAGCCATGGAATGCGCTGACGTTGTAGCTTTCACTTTCGCTACGTGACAAATAAAATCGTGTTTACTTTCCAAGTTTATTTCGGCAGAAGCGACAAAAGAATCCTCAAGGACTGCTTTGGAATGTGCTTTGCGTTGCGACTGTAGTGGTAAGGAAACAGTTAATTTTAAAAGCGCGGTTATAAGATCTAACAGATCTTCTTGTTTTTTTAGTTTTGTCGGTGACCAGACCGATACTTCCACTCGGCCAAATCTTGAGTCACGCAACCTGTGATGTTTACTCGCCAAAAGCTGTTGAAACATTAATACAAGGACAATGTTGCGGATATTGTTTTTTTCTTATTGTATTTAGATTATATTTTCTTTTGGTTTTATCGTAGCGTTGGATTCAAAAGGAATAATAAATACGCTAAAAAAGGTATTACCTCAGCCATGGAATGGGCTGACGTTGCAGCTTCTACTTTCGCTACGTGACAAATAAGATTCTGTTTACTTTCCAAGTTTATTTCGCGAGAAGCGACGGTCATCAATTTATTTGCAATTTTGCAAGTATTTCTTGTGGTTTTAGGCAAATGAAGTTAATTCTTTGGCTGTTTCATCGCAGCGAGTTCATAGATGGGAAGGAAAATTAAATATTTGCAAGCCAAGCAAAGAACATGTCAGAACATGCAAGGACTACGTCATTGCTAGGGAAATAACCACCGTACTAAAGATAGCCGTGGATAACGCAATTCTTGGATTATGTGACTCGTGTGACTTCTTTGCTAGCCCTTTACTCCAGGGATAAAATAATTAAATCTAATCGTGACTTTTAAGAAAGAAAGCTGTTGTTAGTAGTGTTGGTATCTTCATGCCCATACATGTCCCGAAGAAAGTTCCATATTAAGACTATTACGTCATCGAAGATTAAAGATTAAAACCAATTAAATTTAATCCTGATTTGTAATAGTGTTATTATTGTTGCGTTCGTATCGTTCATGCCAATACATATCCCGAAGAAAGTTCCAGATTAAGAACATTGCGTCATCGGAGATTTCACAAATTTTAAAAGCGCGGTTATAAGATTTAACAGATCTTCCTGTTATAAAGATAATAGTCAATCGTCAACTCGAAAATGGAATCCAGTTCAACCTTTCTTTCTCTTACTCCTTCAGGTTTGCTGTTGTGAGAGCGATCATCGGATTCAGAAGTTATGGTAATAACAGAGAAAAAAAAACTTTAAATGATGATCAAGTGATGTGGCGTCTACCGTAATCAGTGAATCATCAAGGACTGCTTTGGAATGTGTACTGCATTGCCACTGTAGTGCTAAGCAAACAGTTAAATTTTAAAAGCGCGGTTATAAGATCTAAGAGATCTTCTTGTTAACCGCGCGGCCATGCGCCGAGCGTGGTTCTAGGTTTACCCGGGGTTTATTATTATTTTTTTTTATCGGTGACCAGACCCAAGCTCCCTCTCGGCCAAATTTTGAGTCACGCAACGTGTGATGTTTTTCCGCCAGAAGCTGTAAAAACATAAATACACGGACAATTTTAGGGATATTATTTTCTTTTTTGTATATTTTCTTTTCGCTTTATCGAAGCGTTGGATTCAAAGGGAATAATAAATACGCTAAAAAAAGGCATTACGTCAGCCATGGAATGCGTTGACGTTGCAGCTTTCACTTTCGCTACGTGACAAATAAGATCGTGTTTACTTCGCAAGTTTATTTCGGCAGAAGCGACGGTCATTAATTTATTTGTAATTTTGCAAGCATTTCTTGCGGGGTAAATTATGAGGTAAATTCTTTGGCTGTTTCATCGCAGCCAGTTCGGTAATCAGAAGGGAAATTAAATATTTGCAAGCCAAGCAAAGAACATGTCACAACATGCAAGGATTGTGTCATTGGTAGGGAAATAACCACCGTACTAAAGATAGCCGTGGATAACGCATCTTGACTTTTAAGAAAGAAAGCTGTTGTTAATAGCGTTCGTATCTTCATTCCCATACATATGCCGAAGAAAGTTCCAGATTAAGACTATTACGTATCGTTAAGACTATTACGTATCGTTCATATCGTTCATGCCCATACATATCCCGAAGAAAGTTCCACATTGAGACCATTACGTCATCGGAGATTTCACAACGGCTACGACTGATGGTGCAATAACACAGGTTGTGTTGATCAAGTGATGTGGTGTCTAGATAAGCCAATGAATCATCAAGGATTGCTTTAGAATGTGCACTCCGTTGCGACTGTAGTGCTAAGAAAACAGTTAAATTTTAAAAGCGCGGTTATAAGATCTGACAGATCTTGTTTTTTCAGTTTTGTCGGTGACCAGACCCAAACTTCCACTCGGCCAAATTTTAAGTCACGCAACCTGTGATGTTTACTCGCCAAAAGCTGTTGAAACATTAACACAAGGACAATGTTGCGGATATTGTTTTCTTTATCGTGTATAAACTAAATTTTCTTTTGGTTGTGTCCAAGCGTTGGATTCCAAGGGAATCATAAATACGCTAAAAAAAGGTATTATGTCAACCATGGAATGCGCTGACGTTGCAGCTTTCACTTTCGCTACGTGTTTACTTTGCAAGTTTATTTCGACAGAAGCGACGGTCATTAATTTATTTGCAATTTTGCGAGTATTCCTTGCGGTTTTAGGCAAATGAAGTAAATTCTTTGGCTGTGTCATAGCAGGGAGTTCGGTGATCAGAAGAGAAATTAAATATTTGCAAGCCAAGCAGAGAACATGTCAAAACATGCAAGGATTACGTCATTGGTAGGGAAATAACCATCGTCCTAAAGGTAGCCGTGGATAACGGAAGTCTTGAATTACGTATCAAGTGTGACTACTTTTCTAGCCCTTTACTCGTGAAAGACACCAATTAAATTTAATCATCACTTTTAAAAAAGAAAGCCGTTGGTAATAGTGTTATTATCGTATCGTTCATATCGTTCATGCCCATACATATCCCGAAGAAAGTTCCACATTGAGACCATTACGTCATCGGAGATTTCACAACGGCTACGACTGATGGTGCAATGACACAGGTTGTGTTGATCAAGTGATGTGATGTTTGCAGTAACAAAAGAACCATCAAGGACTACTTTGGAATGTGCACTGCGTTGCGACTGTAGTGCTAAGAAAACAGTTAAATTTTAAAAGCGCGGTTATAAGATCTAACAGATCTTGTTTTTTTTAGTTTTGTCGGTGACCAGACCCAAACTTCCTTTCGGCCAAATGTTGAATCATGCAGCCTGTGATGTTTACTCACCAAAAGCTGTTGGAGCATTAATACAAGGACAATGTTACGGATACTGTTTTCTTTATTTGTGTGTAAAATATATTTTCTTTTGGTTTTTTTCAAAGCGTTGGATTCGAAAGGAAATAATAAATACGCTAAAACAAGGTATTACGTCAGCCATGGAATGCGCTGACGTTGCAGCTTTCACTTTCGCTACGTGACAAATAAGGTCGTGTTTACTTTGCAAGTTGATTTCGGTAGAAGCGACGGTCATCAATTTATTTGCAATTTTGCGAGTATTTCATGTGGCTTTTGGCAAATGAAGTAAATTCTTTGGCTGTTTTATCGCAGCAAGTTCGGTGATCAGAAAGAAAATTAAATATTTGCAAGCCAAGCAAAGAACATGTCAGAACATGCAAGCATTACGTCATTGGTAGGAAGATAACCACCGTACTTAAGGTAGCCGTAGATAACGGAAGTCTTAAATTACATGACTCGTGTGACTACTTTGCTAGCCCTATACTCGTGGAAAACACCAATTAAATTTAATCATGACTTTTGAGAAAGAAAGCTGTTGTTAAGAGTGTTATTATCGTGTCGTTCGTATCGCTCATGCCCATACATCATCGGAGATTTGTCATCGGAGATTTGTCAACGGCTACCACTGATGGTGCAATAATAGAGTTTTTGTTGATCCAGTGATATGATGTCTACAGTAACAAAACAATCATCAATTACTGCTTTGGAATGTGCACTGTGTTGCGACGGTAGTGATAAGCAAACAGTTAACTTTTAAAAGTGCGGTTATAAGATCTAACAGATCTTCTTGTTTAGTGCAGAGTGCACTATTGGGATGGTTATGGGGGTTGCCTGCCGCTAAGGAACTAAGGCACTATGGCGCTATGGCACTATGGCGCTATGGCGCTAAGGTGTAAACTTTAATGTTTGTTTAATTAATTAATTTCAATTAATTAATTAGTCTAGAGGCAAGGAAGTAATGGGAGTAGGGTGGGAAAGGTACATGTGTACTCTACGTAAAACACATTCCATCGCTGTCGCTTAACTTTGAACATCGCAAAGCTATATATTTGTTTCAGGTAACCCCTTGCTCTCCTTGTGGTACCATTCTCCTTAGAACAAAACTAATTTGCCCTAAACGCATGCGTAGATTAGTTGTGGTTCGTGGCTTCTATATTAGGTGAAGGATACATTGCATAGGGAATCACGCACAAATGTTGAGTGGTTTTCCTTATGGTGGAGCTCAACATGTAAGACGCATGCGTTCTAGCATTGTTAGTGTTATACACTATCTTTACACGAAGTATTTTATATATCGTGTCATGTGACCAAGGACGGACGTTATTTTTCAGGTAGCGCCAGTTGTCCCTTTTTTTTTTGCAAAAGTGAAAAGTTACTGTGGCTGCGTAGCTTTTAGAATTACAAACAGGTCGGTTCAACAAATACCATCTGCTGTTTTCAATCTACAATAGTGTGCTTGAATGAAAATACAACCTTGAAACATACACACTGCAAAGGGGAACTAGTGAGACAATCTCAGAAAGTGCAGAGCGCGATTGATAGCTCTGGTACAGTAGTCCCATAAGTACTCACCCCTACTCGGTTCACTTCCGGTTTTTCTCTACCTTGGTAGTCTGCTACGGCTTTTCCCCTTTGCAGTGTGTATGTTTCAAGGTTGTATTTTCATTCAAGGTCCAAACATTACGCACAAATTAATTACTACTGGTGCTTTAAGTTGATTTTCGTTCATTTTAAATTCAATAATACGCTGAAGCAGCAAACGTGACAATTTAGCTCTTCACGCCAACTTTGTAACTTGATACTTTTGTTTTCCTCGCAAAGCCATGTAATATGAAACCCCTGTTTTCTCCAAAACATACGAAAGATGTCCTTGTTTTTTGGAGATAAATGAAAGAAAGTTAAATATCTGATGTAGTGATGAAGAAACGGAACAGAGACGATGTTTTACTAAAAATGCAAATTTTTACCGATGAACAAGAACTAATTTAATTATCAGATAGTCACGAAATCCCACTTTCTTTTTCTATTCCACCTTTGTTGTTAACAATAAAACAATTCAAAATTAACACACAACGATATTGATGGCTGAGAAGCTTTTCAACGAAAAGTATTGAAGATAAACAGCACTACTTGGCCGATATGAATGAGTCTCCTCAAAGACTGATTAAATTAATTTGCGCTTTCATTAGGTGCCACGGCGTCTGCAGCAATATTTGAGCATTTTCCTGGTCTCTTTTGTTACAAATTCACAATTTGCGGAGTATTAACGCCACTAACTTGAGAACTTTTTGGTCTCTCTTACAGACACAATTAAGGCAAGAAATAAACAAGTCGCTAAGGAGAAGCAATATATTTGAACTCTGACAAGCACACTATTGTAGATTGAAAACAGCAGATGATATTTGTTGAACCGACCTGTTTGTAACTCTAAAAGCTACGCAGCCACAGTAACGTTTCACTTTTGCAATAAAAAGGGACAACTGGCGCTACCTGAAAAATAACTGCCGTCCTTGGTCGCATGACACGATATATAAAATACTGCGTGTAAAGATAGTGTATAACACTAACAATGCTAGAACGCATGCGTCTTACATGTTGAGCTCCACCATAAGGAAAACCACTCAACATTTGTGCGTGATTCCCTATGCAATGTATCCTTCACCTAATATAGAAGCCACGAACCACAACTAATCTACGCATGCGTTTAGGGCAAATTAGTTTTGTTCTAAGGAGAATGGTACCACAAGGAGAGCAAGGGGTTACCTGAAACAAATATATAGCTTTGCGATGTTCAAAGTTAAGCGACGGCGATGGAATGTGTTTTACGTAGAGTACACATGTACCTTTCCCACCCTACTCCCATTACTTCCTTGCCTCTAGACTAATTAATTAATTGAAATTAATTAATTAAACAAACATTAAAGTTTACACCTTAGCGCCATAGTGCCATAGTGCCATAGCGCCATAGTGCCTTAGTTCCTTAGCGGCAGGCAACCCCCATAACCATCCCAATAGTGCACTCTGCACTAAAAACCGTAGCAGACTACCAAGGTAGACAAAAACCGGAAGTGAACCGAGTAGGGGTGAGTACTCATAGGACTATTGTACCAGAGCTATCAATTGCGCTCTGCACTATCTGAGATTGTCTCACTAGTTAGTGCAGAGTGCACTATTGGGATGGTTACGGGGGTTGCCTGCCGCTAAGGAACTAAGGCGCTATGGCGCTATGGCGCTATGGCCCTATGGCCCTATGGCGCTAAGGTGTAAACTTTAATGTTTGTTTAATTAATTAATTAATTTCAATTAATTAATTAGTCTAGAGGCAAGGAAGTAATGGGAGTAGGGTGGGAAAGGTACATGTGTACTCTACGTAAAACACATTCCATCGCCGTCGCTTAACTTTGAACATCGCAAAGCTATATATTTGTTTCAGGTAACCCCTTGCTCTCCTTGTGGTACCATTCTCCTTAGAACAAAACCAATTTGCCCTAAACGCATGCGTAGATTAGTTATGGTTCGTGGCTTCTATATTAGGTGAAGGATACATTGCATAGGGAATCACGCACAAATGTTGAGTGGTTTTCCTTATGGTAGAGCTCAACATGTAAGACGCATGCGTTCTAGCATTGTTAGTGTTATACACTATCTTTACACGCAGTATTTTATATATCGTGTCATGTGACCAAGGACGGCAGTTATTTTTCAGGTAGCGCCAATTGTCCCTTTTTATTGCAAAAGTGAAACGTTACTGTGGCTGCGTAGCTTTTAGAATTACACACAGGTCGGTTCAACAAATATCATCTGCTGTTTTCAATCTACAATAGTGTGCTTGTCAGGGTTCAAATATATTGCTTCTCCTTAGCCACTTGTTTATTTCTTGCCTTAATTGTGTCTGTAAGAGAGACCAAAAAGTTCTCAAGTTACTGGCTTTAATACTCCGCAAATTGTAAATTTGTAACAAAAGAAACCAGGAAAATGCTCAAATATTGCTGCAGACGCCGTGGCACCTAATGAAAGTTCAAATTAATTTAATCAGTCTTGGAGGAGACTCATTCATATCGGCCAAGTAGCGCTGTTTATCTTCAATACTTTTCGTTGAAAAGCTTCTCAGCCATCAATATTGTTGTGTGTTAATTTTGAATTGTTTTATTGTTAACAACAAAGGTGGAATAGAAAAAGAAAGTGGTATTTCGTGACTATCTGATAATTAAATTAGTTCCTGTTCATCGGTAAAAATTTGCATGTTTAGTAAAACATCGTCTCT
>NC_138149.1:18677400-18679900 GCF_964199315.1 Orbicella franksi | reverse complement strand
AGAAAGTGGTATTTGGTGACTATCTGATAATTAAATTAGTTCTTGTTCATCGGTAAAAATTTGCATTTTTAGTAAAACATCGTCTCTGTTCCGTTTCTTCATCACTACATCAGATATTTAACTTTCTTTCATTTATCTCCAAAAAGCAAGGACATCTTTCGTATGTTTTGGAGAAAACAGGGGTTTCATATTACATGGCTTTGCGAGGAAAACAAAAGTATCAAGTTACAAAGTTGGTGTGAAGAGCTAAATTGTCACGTTTGCTGCTTCAGCGTATTGTTGAATTTAAAATGAACGAAAATCAACTTAAAGCACCAGTAGTAATTAATTTGTGCGTAATGTTTTGGACCTTGAATGAAAATACAACCTTGAAACATACACACTGCAAAGGGGAAAAGCCGTAGCAGACTACCAAGTTAGACACAAACCGGAAGTGAACCGAGCAGGGGTGAGTACTTATGGGACTACTGTAACAGAGCTATCAATTGCGCTCTGCACTATCTGAGATTGTCTCACTAGTTAGTGCAGAGTGCACTATTGGGATCGTTATAGGAGCTGCCTGCCGCTAAGGAACTAAGGCGCTTTGGCCCTATGGCGCCAAGGTGTAAACTTTAATGTTTGTTTAATTAGTTAATTTCAATTAATTAATTAGTCTAGAGGCAAGGAAGTAGTGGGGGTAGGGTGGGAAAGGTACATGTGTACTCTACGTAAAACACATTCCATCGCCGTCACTTAGCTTTGAACATCGCAGAGCTATATATTTGTTTCAGGCGCTATGGCAATATGGCCCTATGGCGCTAAGGTGTAAACTTTAATGTTTGTTCAATTAATTAATTTGAATTAATTAATTAGTCTAGAGGCAAGGAATTAGTGGGGATAGGGTGGGAAAGGTACATGTGTACTCTACGTAAAACACATTCCATCGCCGTCCCTTAGCTTTGAACATCGCAAAGCTATATATTTGTTTCAGGTAACCCCTTCCTCTCCTTGTGGTACCATTCTCCTTAGAACAAAATTAATTTGTCCTAAACGCATGCGTAGATTAGTTAGCGTTTGTGGCTTCTATATTTGGTGAAGGACACATTGTATACGGAATCACGGACAAATGTTGAGTGGTTTTCCTTATGGTAGAGCTCAACATGTAAGACGCATGCGTTCTAGCATCGTTAGTGTTATACACTATCTTTTCACGTGGTATTTTAAATGTCATATCATGTGACCAAGGACGGCAGTTATTTTTCAGGTAGCGCCAATTGTCCCTTTTTATTGCAAAAGTGAAACGTTACTGTGGCTGCGTAGCTTTTAGAATTACACACAGGTCGGTTCAACAAATATCATCTAGTTTCAATCTACAATAGTGTGCTTGTCGGGGTTCAAATGTATTGCTTCTCTTTAGCGGCTTGTTTATTTCTTGCCTTAATTGTGTCTGTAAGAGAGACCAAAAAGTTCCCAAGTTAGTGGCTTTAATACTCCGGAAATTGTAAATTTGTAATAAAAGAAACCAGGAAAATGCTCAAATATTGCTGCAGACGCCGTGGAACCTAATGAAAGCGCAAATTAATTTAATCAGTCTTTGAGGAGACTCATTCATATCAGCCAAGTAGCGCTATTTATCTTCAATACTTTTCGTTGAAATGCTTCTCAGCCATCAATATCGTTGTGTGTTAATTTTGAATTGTTTTATTGTTAACAACAAAGGTGGCAACAGAAGAAGAAAGTGGTATTTCGTGACTATCTGATAATTAAATTAGTTCCTGTTCATCGGTAAAAATTTGCATTTTTAATAAAACAACATTGTTTCTGTTCCGTTTCTTCATCACTACATCAGATATTAAACTTTCCTTCATTTATCTCCAAAAAACAAGGACATCGTCCGTATGTTTTGGAGAAAACAAGGGTTTCATATTGCATGCCTCTGCGAGGAAAACAAAAGTATCAAGTTACAAAGTTGGCGTGACGAGCTAAATTGTCACGTTTGCTGCTTCAGCGTATTATTGAATTTAAAATGAACGAAAATCAACTTAAAGCACCAGTAGTAATTAATTTGTGCGTAATTTTTGGACCTTGAATGAAAATACAACCTTGAAACACACAGACTGCAAAGGGAAAAAGCCGTAGCAGACTACTAAGGTAGACACAAACCGGAAGTGAACCGAGCAGGGGTGAGTACTTATGGGACTACTGTACCAGAGCTATCAATTGCGCTCTGCACTATCTGAGATTGTCTCACTAGTTTTTTAGTTTTGTCGGTGACCAGACCCAAACTTCCTCTCGACCAAATGTTGAATCACGCAACCTGTGATGTTTACTCGCCAAAAGCTTTTGAAACATTAATACAGGGGCAATGTTACGGATATTGTTTTCTTTACGTTGGTTAAAATATATTTTCTTTTGGTTTTATCGAAGCGTTGGATTCAAAGGCAAATAATAAATACGCTTAAAAAAGGTATTACGTCAGCCATGGAATGCGTTGAAGTTGCAGCTTTCACTTTCGCTACGT
>NC_138149.1:18652400-18672400 GCF_964199315.1 Orbicella franksi | reverse complement strand
TACAAATAATACTGGAAATAAGTCCGGTGGCGATCATTGTACTGTCTGGAGTTGATTTAATGACAAATGAGTCCGCGCGACTCATGCTGTGTGGCTACTGTGTTGCTCAAAGCCTTTGTTTTGCTTTTACAAGCACGTATTTCAGTGATTTTCCTTTTCTATAACAGATCAAGGGTGGCTCCTTCAATTTATCTCTGAGTATTTGTATTTAGAAGTGCCATTTGTGCGTGATTATGCTTTCCAAAGTTTGCTATTGACGGTTGAGTGAAATTGCCCGACACAAAGGGTAGTGTAGTTCCTTCTGCAATTTTCGATTTCTGTTTTAGAGCTTCTTTTCTGTCTTTATATTTAACTTCTCGGAGGATCTTTTCTACCATTTGCTCCGGGTAGCCTCTCGAGATCAGGCGTGTATTGAAATTTTCAATATTCTCTTTAATGTATTTCACAATAAATCTCACGCAAGCAATAGGGAGTTTATCGGTAAATTTTATCACTTATTTCACGGTTATTCAAACAAAAACTTACATTTTCCATGCATCAACATTGCCAAAATCCATTCGCGATAAAACAACGGCGAAAAAGCGTTGATCTCTCCCCAAAACCATGTTTTTGGGCGTCGAAACAACTTTTCGCCATACATTTCCATCTAGCGACTTGCAATGTTTGCCCCCTGACGACCCCAGAGTTCTTTGCCCAAACACGGGTATCCGATTACTGGCAACTCATTCATTGAAAAAGTACGGCGGAGTTTCAAATGACGATGAGAACACCGAAAATCACTGAAACAATAGAACGATTCCTGCCAGACACAGCAGAGATCACATGGAAATGTAATGTTATTGTGTCAGGTTTTTGTGGTGAAATAATAGTCCGTGAAATAACATAAGCGGTTATTGTTGAACGGCAGTGATTGAAGCATTGTGAAACGAAATAAAACGAAATAAGGAAGGAGACTTACCACAATAAGATGAAACAAGCCTGTAGACAACTCGCCGGCGGATCACGCTGATCGAATGAGTTCCCAACGTTGGACGCCAAAATTTCACAATGGTGACGTCATGCCGACCTCTCTTGGCTGTTCCATTCGTCTTTTGTATTTTTGGTGGTTTCGGCACCACCTCACCGATGTCACGCCACCTAAATCCAGTTTCACCCTAAACCACTTCGTCCAATACTCCATTATTTCAGATGCTATATGTTTCATGCATTGCATTGCTGAGCTATTTCTCAAAATTTTCTGCTAACTTATTATTACCCTAATCAGTCTGGATGTATGCTGAGCAATTTCACGCAACGCTGTGCCATTTGATGTTACGCTGTACAACTTCACGAAAACGTGTATGTACCGGCTAATTAAGTTGCCTCACGCCGAGCTGCACGTGATCTTAGGCTGCACCGTCTGAATGTATGCCAAGCTATTTCACGCAAAGTTATGCTATTTGATGTTACGCTCTTTAACTTGACCGAATACTATGCCATTTCATCCAAGGCTGACTCATTTGACCTCACGCTGAACTGTTTCCCTCGACTCTGTGCCATTCCATGTAAAATGCTCGGCTATTCCATCTTACCCTGTAGTAATTGTTATTATGTTTTACCATTTCATGTATCGCTATCCCATTTGACATCACTCTAGCCCAGCTATAACTACGCTGTGCCGCTTGAACAGTGATAGGTAGCCTATTCGAAAAAAAAAATGGTACAAGAAAGCAAGAAAAGTGTTTTTCGTGTGCAGTATAATAGTCGATGAGTAATCGATGGGTCATCGATGAGTAATCGATGAGTCATCGATGAGTAATCAGTTACATCAATGAGTAATCGATGTCATCGATGAGTAATCGATAGGCCACAAAATTTTTGGGCTTCGATTACTCTTCGATTACTCATTAACCATCGCCAATAATCGATGACTAAAGTGTGGGGCCCAGTTCTCGGCCGGGCCCAGCTCTCAGCCACTGTTTGTTCAGCGTTTATTTTTCGCGCCACAAATGAATCTGAATAAAAAGCAATTGTTTCCAAAGGTAGCTTGATTCCTTGTCTTCCGTTCTGCCGAGTTTTTCTGTGAGCACGTCGAGGTGACGCGAAGGTAGGTGAATTTGGTTCCCCGAAAACGTGTTTGTTTACGGCTACTCGAATTACATGGTTTATTTCAAGTTTATATTTTGTCCGTCTAGAAAGCCCAAATGAGCCAATTCTCGGCATAAAGGATGTAGAGTGATAAAGCCATCTGTTAAATATAAACTTTTCCTGGCCTGTTTAATTCTTTGACCTAAATTCACCCCTCAATATTTCCTTAGTACTTCTGCGTATTTGCCTGTTCTCGGCCACCCTGCTCGCCTTAAACACTAAAAGCGCTCATAGTTTTGTGTGGAGTATTCGTGTCAAGTCAGTTGTAAAAATAAAGCTGTAATGGGTGGCATGCTGAAAACTGTGAGCTCTGACTTAACCCCGTTTTAAATACCCAACTCCTTTTTAGCCTCGTTGACTACTCTTAAGAGAAAAACTAGGTGTGCAAAACACTTCCTTTTCTAACATGAAACAAAGCTCTTTAAGGATAATTTGTGATCGAAATATCAAAACACAAGCCTTATAAGTAATTTAACAACAAAAAATGGTAATAAAGCGTTGTTTATTCTGAGGAATGGCGTGTACTCTTTTGTAGTCGAGAACTGGGCCCGCTGGCCGATAACTGGGCCCACGAACGAAGCCTCCATTTTCGTTATTACTCGGGAGAAAACAGCGTTGAGCAGTCGATAGCTCTACATGTGTAAACTGAATGCTGAAGCTAGTTATGCGTGAAATTTTAAGTCCTTACGGCTATTCCAAGGTAAGAAATACAATTTTACGTTTTTTGTGGCCGAGAACTGGGCCCCATACTGTAATCAACTGATTACTCATCGATTACTCATTGACTGCCAATTGATGTCATTGATCATCGATTAGTTATGTCTGGTAACGAGGGGAGCAAACACAACACATGCGACACGGATAAACACACTTGCAAAGTCAATTTTTCTTCAGTTTGTTTACGTATGTAAGGGTTGTATATACATTTTTCTTCTATCCAAAATCTGTTACATATGCTTGGCTTTCCGACAATACAAATTACAATTCTTACAAACAATCTTAGGTACTTATAAGGAATGTCGTCAATGAAAGACGTCGATTTCACTTCGCATCAGAACATGTAAAGTCACTGCGTATTTCACAAGAGTCATAAGTGTAAACTGGAAACAGGGAACGGAGAACGGGGAACGGGGAACGGAGAACGGGGAACGGAGAACGGGGAACGGAGAACGGAGAACGGAGAACGGAGAAAGGAGAACGGGGAACCGGGAACGGGAGTCTGGGAACGAGTGTACATTGGTAACCCGCCTGAGAATTCAAAATGGCGGACAGAACCTTGTTTTGACAGGTGTCAATTGATCATAACATGCATGTCCAATATCAAAGAAGTACACAGTAAACCAAAGCTGCATGCATGTCTCTGCCAACCTATTATTTGGAGTATGACCGCCATGTTGCACGACTCCGTTGTCGTCGTCGTCGTCGCCGTCGTGGGTACGCGCCCACGAGCAATACTGCTAGCCATGATAACCACGAGAAGATCAACTCATGGGTTTCCTGTTCTTTCCTATATGAGCATGGGGCTCCGCTTGGTGGCCCTTCGGGCTGCCGGAGCTCCGCTAATAGGGACCTTAGGCAAAACACGACGGCAACGGCAACGAGAACGTCACCAAACAAGCGGTTTAATGATGAAAACAACGGCTGTGCACGTGCGTTATAATTCTTGGTATATTTCTTTGCCGTCCTCTGCAAAACAGCAACGCTAGATGACCAAATTCTGCGTTGTCTGGAGAACGTGAACAACGACGGCTAATTTTTGGTATTTCTGTTTGGAACTGAACGCATTCGTAGCATATTCAGCAGAGGCAAGTTTTAATACCGACAAACACACTGAATAGATCTAAGTAACTGAGAAATTCCAAAGTAAAATAGAAACACATTTTTCACTAGGCGTCGTCCTGGCCGTCGCCGTCGTATATGCGTAAGGTTCCTATTAGGGAGTTTAAGCAACGTCGACGACGACGCCGAGGACGTCGCTTAGTAAAGAATGAATTTATATTTTACAAGCGAAGTTCACGATTGTCTAGATCTGTTCGGTCCGCCAATGGCTCTAAAAACGTGCTTATGCTAAATATACGACGACGGCGTTCAATTCCAACTGGAAATACGAAAAAGTAACCGTCGTCGTCCACGTTCCGTAGACGACGCACAACTTGGTCATTTCAGGTTGTTGTTTTGCGAAGGGCGGCAAAAAAATGTACAAAAATTTATAACGTACGTGCACAGCTATTGTTTTGCTCATTAAACCTTTTGTTCAGTGACGTTCTCGTTGCCGTCGTCGACGTGGTTTGCTTAAGCTCCCTATTATCACATAAGCTACCCCAATCGGTCAGTACAAAATGCAGACTGCAGACTGTAGGCTGTGTACAAACATAGGCACGCAAGACGCGCAAGAGTTTTTTTTTGTGTGAAGTCTCGGAGATAGGAGCATTCATGGAACTGTTTACAATAAAGATTTGGTTAATTTGACAATTTTTTTTTCGCTGCGATGTACAGCAAGAAAGAAACTGGGAATTTATGATGTACATACGATGTTACATCGGTAAATAAAATGTTTGACTGAACAAACTACTGTAATCTGACACGTCTCCAGATTAATGTAGATACCATCTTATTTTTTTCTTTGATTCGTTCTTTGATAAAACCCACACTGTAATTGGTGTGACACGTGCATATGCATAACTCCCTCACTCACCGATCACATAGCCCTTCCAACCCCCAAGAGCAATTTTCGCTCAAGAATACTCAAGTTAAGAGACCTTTTCGCATTTTATACGAGTCGTAAGTTTACCCTTTTTACGCAACACAACACAACAACACTACTTTACCGAAAATAGAAGGAAAGAGAAAAAAAACCTCTCTGACACATTGAAAGTCTGATTTAATTAAATTGCACTTTAACTTGGTGCCACACAGTCTTTAAAGAACATTTGAGCAGTTTTGATACTTTTTATCTTTAAGACCTTTAAAAATATCGGACTGAAAAGAATGTCATAAAATGCCCATCAAATAAAAACTAGTGAGACAATCTCAGATAGTGCAGAGCGCAATTGATAGCTCTGGTACAGTAGTTCCATAAGTACTCACCCATGCTCGGTTCACTTCCGGTTTGTGTCTACCTTAGTAGTCTGCTACGGCTTTTCCCCTTTGCAGTGTGTATGTTTCAAGGTTGTATTTTCATTCAAGGTCCAAAAATTACGCACAAATTAATTACTACTGGTGTTTTACGTTGATTTTACGTTCATTTTAAATTTAATAATACGCTGAAGCAGCAAACGTGACAATTTAGCTCTTCACGCCAACTTTGTAACTTGATACTTTTGTTTTCCTCGCAGAGGCCTGTAATATGAAACCCTTGTTTTCTCCAAAACATACGGAAGATGTCCTTGTTTTTTGGAGATAAATGAAAGAAAGTTTAATATCTGATATGGTGATGAAGAAACGGAACAGAAACAATGTTGTTTTATTAAAAATGCAAATTTTTACCGATGAACAGGAACTAATTTAATTATCAGATAGTCACGAAATACCACTTTCTTTTTCTGTTGCCACCTTTGTTGTTAACAATAAACCAATTCAAAATTATTACGCAACGATATTGATGGCTGAGAAGCATTTTAACGAAAAGTATTGAAGATAAACAGCGCTACTTGGCTGATATGAATGAGTCTCCTCAAAGACTGATTAAATTAATTTGCGCTTTCATTAGGTGCCACGGCGTCTGCAGCAATATTTGAGCATTTTCCTGGTTTCTTTTATTACAAATTTACAATTTGCGGAGTATTAAAGCCACTAACTTGGGAACTTTTTGGTCTCTCTTACAGACACAATTAAGGCAAGAAATAAACAAGCCGCTAAGGAGAAGCAATATATTTGAACCCTGAGAAGCACACTATTGTAGATTGAAAACAGCAGATGATATTTGTTGAACCGACCTGTGTGTAATTCTAAAAGCTACGCAGCCACAGTAACGTTTCACTTTTGCAATAAAAAGGGACAATTGGCGCTACCTGAAAAATAACTGCCGTCCTTGGTCACATGATATGACATTTAAAATACCACGTGAAAAGATAGTGTATAACACTAACGATGCTAGAACGCATGCGTCTTACATGTTGAGCTCTACCATAAGGAAAACCACTCAACATTTGTGCGTGATTCCGTATACAATGTATCCTTCACCTAATATAGAAGCCACGAACGCTAACTAATCTACGCATGCGTTTAGGACAAATTAGTTTTGTTCTAAGGAGAATGGTACCACAAGGAGAGGAAGGGGTTACCTGAAACAAATATATAGCTTTGCGATGTTCAAAGTTAAGCGATGGTGATGAAATGTGTTTTACGTAGACTACACATGTACCTTTCCCACCCTACTCCCATTACTTCCTTGCCTCTAGACTAATTAATTAATTGAAATTAATTAATTAAACAAACATTAAAGTTTACACCTTAGCGCCATAGGGCCATAGCGCCATAGCGCCATAGCGCCTTAGTTCCTTAGCGGCAGGCAACCCCCATAACCATCCCAATAGTGCACTCTGCACTAATAAACTGCTACTGCAGAGACGTAAAAACCGTCTACAAGTGAAAGCTTTTTAGTGCAGAGTGCACTATTGGGATGGTTTGGGGGTTTATGTCGCTAAAGCACTATGGCAATAAGGCACTAGGGCACTATGGAAATTAGGTGTAAACTTTAATGTTTGTTTAATTAATTAATTAGGCTTGCAGCAAGGGGGTTAGGATGGGGTAGGTACTTGTGAGAACTACGTAAAATGGGTGGTGCATGTACCTACCTTACTTCTATGATCACTTCAAAAAGCTATATATTTGTTTTAGAAAGCCCCTTGCTCTCTTTGTGGTACTTTTCTCTTTAGAACAAAACCAATATTTGCTCTAAACGCATGCGCAGATTAGTAAGCGTTAGTGTCAACTACATATATCAGGTGGAAAATACATTTCATACAAGATCACACACTAACGTTGAGCGCTTTTCCTTGTGGTAGAACCCTAATAAGTCATACGCATGCGTTCTAGCATCATTAGCACGATACAAGGATGTTACTGTGACTGCGTGTCTTTAGGAATTACGTCTAACTTGGTTCAAGAAATATCATCTATTGTTTCCAAAATACACTAGTGCGTTTGTTTCATCCTTTGATTGTCTCCATCAAAGAGACCATAATGTTCATACCCACAGCCGAAACTCCCCCGAGTAAGTGGCATTAAACCTTGTCAAATTGAACAAAAAACCCAGGAAACTGCTCAAATATTGCTGCAGACTCAGTGGCACCTACTGAAAGCATAAATTTTATCAGTCTTTGAGGGGAATCGTTCACCGATGAAGGATATAATCTGGGTCAAGTAGCGTTGTTTACTTTCAATACCTCTTGTTGAGGCGATCCCGCGATCAATAAACTGGACACGATTACCAAACAACACGATATTGATTATTCGTTTGCCAAGAACTTGAAGCCGACGAGGAAATGATCAAAGCTATTACGAACTTGCCAGGCAAACAGACTGAGAACATTGTAAAGAAAATAATGCAAGCCAAGAGAGCGTTAAAATGTAATTAATTCTTTGCATACGAAACGTCAAGTTCATAAAATGCAGGGTTTTAAATGTTTATCACCGCTGTTTGTGTTACATTTTTAATCAAGGTAAGATGGCCGAAGACCAAGAGTTTATTCAGTAATTAATTCTTCCTTTGGAGTTCATGTTGTTGTTATTATTTAAGACACGTCCATGTTATAAAACACGTTCATGTTTATAAAACAAATATCAGATTCCGTCACGGTGTTTTATTTAAAACTAGTAGTAATCGTAGATTAAAGAGTGCGTTCGAGTTTTGGTAGGCTTGGTACGTTTAAAAAAACAAAAATTCTAGGGACAGCATTTTCTGCCTGATTTGTTAGGTAGGCGTGAAATTGGTCTCCCTTCAGCAGGGGCAAAAACAAATGAATTGATCGCAAAGCACGTGCATACGAGAGGGTTTGTTCTCGTTTATACATGTATTGTGAAATATTAGTTACGACCGGTCAGAAAAAAAAATGGACTGCAGTCGGGAGGCTGCATTCAGTCCGCAGTCCCCATTTTATACCCGAGTCCGCGCGAATTTTATGCCCAGTCCGTAATGCTTAGTCCGTATTTTATACCTAAGTCTGTGTTTTATACCCAGTCCGTAGTCTGCAGTCCGCAGTGCATATTTTATACTGACCGTGTGAATCGACACCAAACATGTTTGTTCCGTCGGTATGCGAGACGACGTGCTTTTAGAACCAAAACTAGGACAATTATTTTGTTTACGAACACGACTTTGAATCGCCTTGGCTTTAGGGTAACAACTTCAGGGCATTTTCACTTCCGAAACAATGAAACGAAGGACATGTTGGTGTACCAAAGCAACCCTGTGGGAGTTGAACTCTTCTCCTATGTAAACACTTTAGTTAGGTTTACATTACATAGTTTGTGCACAGAAATCTAGGCCAGCGAAGTGAAACTCATCTCCTTCTTTGATTTATTCACCAGAAAGCAGCATTGGTTTCGGTCGAGGAGAAGAGGGTACACAATACGCAGCCAAACTACAGCTTTCTGTTAGTGCGAAAAGTCGTACACATTTCGTGAAAACATGTCTGCAAGGTTGCAGGTTCACATATCCATCAACCGTCACGTGAAATGATGACGTCATTTGATAGTTACCTATCAAATCCGACCTAGTCGAGCTGGCAAGCTGGCGTTCGAATCAAGCAGGTGTCCAAAGAGCGATTTTCCAGCGTACATGTGCGGCTATTGAGTTTAGGTCAATCCAGATTTTATTAGTGCAGAGTGCACTAATGGGATGGTTATGGGGGTTGCCTGCCGCTAAGGAACTAATGCGCTATGGCGCTATGGCGCTATGGCGCTATGGCACTATGGCGCTATGGCACTATGGCGCTATGGCACTATGGCCCTATGGCGCTAAGGTGTAAACTTTAATGTTTGTTTAATTAATTAATTTCAATTAATTAATTAGTCTAGAGGCAGGGAAGTAGTGGGAGTAGGGTGGGAAAGGTACATGTGTACTCTACGTAAAACACATTCCATCGCCGTCGCTTAACTTTGAACATCGCAAAGCTATATATTTGTTTCAGGTAACCCCTTGCTCTCCTTGTGGTACCATTCTCCTTAGAACAAAACTAATTTGCCCTAAACGCATGCGTAGATTAGTTAGGGTTCGTGGCCTCTATATTAGGTGAAGGATACATTGCATACGGAATCACGCACAAATGTTGAGTGGTTTTCCTTATGGTAGAGCTCAACATGTAAGACGCATGCGTTCTAGCATTGTTAGTGTTATACACTATCTTTACACGCAGTATTTTATATATCGTGTCATGTGACCAAGGACGGCAGTTATTTTTCAGGTAGCGCCAGTTGTCCCTTTTTATTGCAAAAGTGAAACGTTACTGTGGCTGCGTAGCTTTTAGAATTACAAACAGGTCGGTTCAACAGATATCATCTGCTGTTTTCAATCTACAATAGTGTGCTTGTCAGAGTTCAAATATATTGCTTCTCCTTAGCGACTTGTTTATTTCTTGCCTTAATTGTGTCTGTAAGAGAGACCAAAAAGTTCTCAAGTTAGTGGCGTTAATACTCCGCAAATTGTGAATTTGTAACAAAAGAAACCAGGAAAATGCTCAAATATTGCTGCAGACGCCGTGGCACCTAATGAAAGCGCAAATTAATTTAATCAGTCTGTGAGGAGACTCATTCATATCGGCCAAGTAGCGCTGTTTATCTTCAATACTTTTCGTTGAAAAGCTTCTCAGCCATCAATATCGTTGTGTGTTAATTTTGAATTGTTTTATTGTTAACAACAAAGGTGGCAACAGAAAAAGAAAGTGGTATTTCGTGACTATCTGATAATTAAATTAGTTCTTGTTCATCGGTAAAAATTTGCATTTTTAGTAAAACATCGTCTCTGTTCCGTTTCTTCATCACTACATCAGATATTTAACTTTCTTTCATTTATCTCCAAAAAACAAGGACATCTTCCGTATGTTTTGGAGAAAACAGGGGTTTCATATTACATGGCTTTGCGAGGAAAACAAAAGTATCAAGTTACAAAGTTGGCGTGAAGAGCTAAATTGTCACGTTTGCTGCTTCAGCGTATTGTTGAATTTAAAATGAACGAAAATCAACTTAAAGCACCAGTAGTAATTAATTTGTGCGTAATGTTTGGACCTTGAATGAAAATACAACCTTGAAACATACACACTGCAAAGGGGAAAAGCCGTAGCAGACTACCAAGATAGACACAAACCGGAAGTGAATCGAGTAGGGGTGAGTACTTATGGGACTACTGTACCAGAGCTATCAATTGCGCTCTGCACTATCTGAGATTGTCTCACTAGTTTTTACAGCCAAGAGCCTCATTAGTGCAGAGTGCACTATTGGGATGGTTATGGGGGTTGCCTGCCGCTAAGGAACTAAGGCGCTGTGGCCCTATGGCCCTATGGCGCTAAGGTGTAAACTTTAATGTTTGTTTAATTAATTAATTCCAATTAATTAATTAGTCTAGAGGCAAGGAAGTAGTGGGAGTAGGGTGGGAAAGGTACATGTGTACTCTACATAAAACACATTCCATCGCCGTCGCTTGACTTTGAACATCGCAAAGCTATATATTTGTTTCAGGTAACCCCTTGCTCTCCTTGTGGTACCATTCTCCTTAGAACAAAACTAATTTGCCCTAAACGCATGCGTAGATTAGTTAGGGTTCGTGGCTTCTATATTAGGTGAAGGATACATTGCATACGGAATCACGCACAAATGTTGAGTGGTTTTCCTTATGGTAGAGCTCAACATGTAAGACGCATGCGTTCTAGCATTGTTAGTGTTATACACTATCTTTACACGCAGTATTTTATATATCGTGTCATGTGACCAAGGACGGCAGTTATTTTTCAGGTAGCGCCAGTTGTCCCTTTTTATTGCAAAAGTGAAACGTTACTGTGGCTGCGTAGCTTTTAGAATTACACACAGGTCGGTTCAACAAATATCATCTGCTGTTTTCAATCTACAATAGTGTGCTTGTCAGGGTTCAAATATATTGCTTCTCCTTAGCGACTTGTTTACTTCTTGCCTTAATTGTGTCTGTAAGAGAGACCAAAAAGTTCTCAAGTTAGTGGCTTTAATACTCCGCAAATTGTAAATTTGTTACAAAAGAAACCAGGAAAATGCTCAAATATTGCTGCGGACGCCGTGGCACCTAATGAAAGTTCAAATTAATTTAATCAGTCTTTGAGGAGACTCATTCATATCGGCCAAGTAGCGCTGTTTATCTTCAATACTTTTTGTTGAAAAGCTTCTCAGCCATCAATATCGTAGTGTGTTAATTTTGAATTGTTTTATTGTTAACAACAAAGGTGGCAACAGAAAAAGAAAGTGGTATTTCGTGACTATCTGATAATTAATTAGTTCTTGTTCATCGGTAAAATTTGCATTTTTAGTAAAACATCGTCTCTGTTCCGTTTCTTCATCACTACATCAGATATTTAACTTTCTTTCATTTATCTCCAAAAAACAAGGACATCTTCCGTATGTTTTGGAGAAAACAGGGGTTTCATATTACATGGCTTTGCGAGGAAAACAAAAGTATCAAGTTACAAAGTTGGCGTGAAGAGCTAAATTGTCACGTTTGCTGCTTCAGCGTATTGTTGAATTTAAAATGAACGAAAATCAACTTAAAGCACCAGTAGTAATTAATTTGTGCGTAATGTTTGGACCTTGAATGAAAGTACAACCTTGAAACATACACTACAAAGGGGAAAAGCCGTAGCAGACTACCAAGGTAGACACAAACCGGAAGTGAACCGAGCAGGGGTGAGTACTTATGGGACTACTGTATCAGAGCTATCAATTGCGCTCTGCACTATCTGAGATTGTCTCACTAGTTTCTAGTGCAGAGTGCACTATTGGGATGGTTATGGGAGCTGCCTGCCGCTAAGGAACTAAGGCGCTATGGCGATATGGCCCTATGGCGCTAAGGTGTAAACTTTAATGTTTGTTTAATTAATTAATTTCAATTAATTAATTAGTCTAGAGGCAAGGAATTAGTGGGGATAGGGTGGGAAAGGTACATGTGTACTCTACGTAAAACACATTCCATCGCCGTCACTTAGCTTTGAACATCGCAAAGCTATATATTTGTTTCAGGTAACCCCTTCCTCTCCTTGTGGTACCATTCTCCTTAGAACAAAACTAATTTGTCCTAAACGTATGCGTAGATTAGTTAGCGTTCGTGGCTTCTATATTAGGTGAAGGACACATTGCATACGGAATCACGCACAAACGCTGAATGGTTTTCCTTATGGTAGAGCACAACATGTAAGACGCATGCGTTCTAGCATCGTTAGTAGTATACACTATCTTTCCACGCGGTATTTTATATATCATGTCATGTGACCAAGGACGGCAGTTATTTTTCAGGTAGCGCCAATTGTCCCTTTTATTGCAAAAGTGAAACGTTACTGTGGCTGCGTAGCTTTTAAAATTACACACAGGTCGGTTCAACAAATATCATCTGCTGTTTTCAATCTACAATAGTGTGCTTGTCAGGGTTCAAATGTATTGCTTCTCCTTAGCGGCTTGTTTATTTCTTGCCTTAATTGTGTCTGTAAGAGAGACCAAAAAGTTCCCAAGTTAGTGGCTTTAATACTCCGCAAATTGTAAATTTGTAACAAAAGAAACCAGGAAAATGCTCAAATATTGCTGCAGACGCCGTGGCACCTAATGAAAGCGCAAATTAATTTAATCAGTCTTTGAGGAGACTCATTCATATCGGCCAAGTAGCGCTGTTTATCTTCAATACTTTTCGTTAAAATGCTTCTCAGCCATCAATATCGTGTGTTAATTTTGAATTGGTTTATTGTTAACAACAAAGGTGGCAACAAAAAAAGAAAGTGATATTTCGTGACTATCTGATAATTAAATTAGTTCTTGTTCATCCGCAAAAATTTGCATTTTTAGTAAAACAACATTGTTTCTGTTCCGTTTCTTCATCACTACATAAGATATTTAACTTCCTTTCATTTATCTCCAAAAAACAAGGACATCTTCCGTATGTTTTGGAGAAAACAGGGGTTTCATATTACATGCCTTTGCGAGGAAAACAAAAGTATCAAGTTACAAAGTTGGTGTGAAGAGCTAAATTGTCACGTTTGCTGCTTCAGCGTATTATTGAATTTAAAATGAACGAAAATCAACGTAAAACACCAGTAGCAATTAATTTGTGCGTAATTTTTGGACCTTGAATGAAAGTACAACCTTGAAACATACACACTGCAAAGGGGAAAAGCCGTAGCAGACTACCAAGGTAGACACAAACCGGAAGTGAACCAAGCAGGGGTGAGTACTTATGGGACTACTGTACCAGAGCTATCAATTGCGCTCTGCACTATCTGAGATTGTCTCGCTAGTTTTTTACACATTGATACTCTAGTTTGTAATCACATGTAATACTAACCAGTTGTATAAACACTGTATCACAATCAAATTGCATTTTGGCAGGCAAATAATAACAAATGGTGATAGCGTAATCTAGCAACAAGGTAAACTGTAACGTATTACAGTGGTGACAATTCTAATAAAGCTGTTTTGTTCTCCGCATGGTTGGCAAAGAGAAAGCATAGCTTCCTATAAATGTTTACAACAAGTAACAACACGTTAATTACTCTCACTACTCAATCGAAGACTACTTTAGGATACTGGTAAACGATCACAAAGCGGTTGCTGAAACAGTCTGTTACACTCTATCATCTGCTCTGGGGTCTGATAGGAAGACCGCCCATGATTAGGTTAATGGGACCTGATGGGGGAGTGAAATCTTCATCAGAACTGCTTTCGCCGTTATCACTATCGTCATCTTCACTGTTTTCATAATCACTCTCTTGACTTTTATCTTCTTCACCTGATTCATTACTTTCTGTACTACTACTATAACTACTTCTACTGCTATCATTGTCTTCGTCACTACTATTTTTGTCCTCATCAGCTGCATCTGCAACAACAACAAAACCAAATCAACTAACCTCCTTGGTAGGAACAAAAGGAAGCAGCAACTGCAGTACTGTTTGATATAAGATTCTAGCTATCCTAGAATAAATTTGCACAATTTTTGCCTGGACTCAATCCAATATCTTGGGACATGGGTTAGGGCTCCGACATTGGAACGGTAATAGTACTTTCTTTCATTTAGGTAAGACTTAAATGACTTTAATTTAATATAAAGCCTTTGTCTTGATGCAGGATTCTTTAAGCCAGGCATATACAATACTGTACAATCCAAATTATTACTCGGGCTTCCGTAAGAAAGCCCGAGTCATAAAATGCAAGTCGCTTTGTCTTTCTCGCCAAAAGGGGAGTCTTGGTCCCAGACGTTCCTAGAGTAGAGCGTGGAAACTGGGGATGAGAATGAAGCTTCAATCTTGGACAAAATAAATGGAACATCTTGACCACCCCTCCCCCCATTTCAATGATGCCAAAACGGCGCGCTTTTGCTCCTTCGCGCCTTCATCATTGCTTTGGGGGGGATGGGGGATAATTGTTCCATTTTATTCTGTCCAAGATTGTCTGAGGACCACACTGGCGTTACAAGAAGCTATATTTGCTATGCAGATCACATCTGATCTGTTGTCGCACGTTCGATAACCAAGGGAAAAGAACGTTAGCCGAAATAAAATCTGATGATCCCTGTGAACGATTGAAGCAGAATTAAAATAAAATCACGACATGGTTTATTTTTGGTGTGTCATGTACTTTATTAATATGAAAATTGAATATGCATAAGTGCGTGTTGAAGCGTTGGCCAAAAGCAAAGTTATTTCTTTAACCAAGCCGAATATATTTTTATTGTTGGTATTAGCTGGTATTGCGCGCGCGGGAAATAAATATATTGAACGTTGCACACTCTGATTAAGCTCGCTTCCTTAGTTTTTCAGAATTTAATTTTGAATTGCTGTCCTTTTAAAAGTACCTTATCGATACCTTCACAAGTTGATTTTTTTTTTTGCACCTCCGACGTGGTGGCAATATGTGGATGGCAATGGTGCACGTGGAGGGAGGGTTCATTGATGTGAGGGAGACAGAGTGAACTGATAGCAGTGCACTGGCACTGTTTGCCAGCAGATTTTACGACAAAAAAAAGATTTCAATTTACCCGCAGAAAAAAAAAAAAAAAAGAAAAACAGCAGACGAGGAGGATGGTCTCGAACCCGGGAGAGTTCTCACACTCCACCTTGACCCGCGACTTACGCGCTACTCCAGTGCGCCACTTAAGCCCTCACGCTTGCACTCCATTATTTTTAAAGCCTTAACTTTTCAGGCAGTTATTGGATATTTTTCTATTGAAGTGTTTTCTTTCTGTAGAATAGTTTTCTTTATAAAAAAGAGTCTTGCACGATTTTTATCTACGTTGAAATCAAATTCAACGATTTACAAGTTTTTATTGGCGATTTTTTACGGTTTAGCACGGTTTTGTAGCAGGGCAGTAAAATAATATTCCTAGCTTAGTTTTTATTTTATTGATCGCTAAAATCGTCAAAGACCGTTTTAAACCGTCCAAAAACCAACCTAAATCGTAGGAAATATGTCGTAAACGGCCACTTAAACGTGTAAGCATCGTTTTAACATCGTGCAAGTGCCTATAGAGAACGGTAGTTTTATTGACTTCAGTCTTTCATCAGACTATTCACAGACTCGATAGTTTTATTGATCAACTCCTGTGAAATACGATAGATTGTTCTGTATTAAACATCTCGCTTAATGTGAAATTCGAAGTTGTTATTTGTACTGGAACTCAGTGTTTCGTTCGGTATTCTTTTTTTTCCAATGGCATGTTTGTACTGAGCTTTTCGAGCACTAATATGATTCGTTATTAATTCCAGTACTACTCTGGAAAGTTGGGGTTAGAATAACGTTTTTATTTATTCATTGTTATTAAAATACACTCTACTTGTAGTACCTAAACTTAGGCTATCAGCGTTACCATTGAGCTCTGACGCGCGTGACTGCGACAGACACCACTTCCTTATACTGCCGATAAATGTGTTGACATATTAGTTCCTAATTACTGGCTCCCTTTGTCTTGTCACGTTGAAACCTTAAATACAATCTTGGACAAAATAAATGGAACATCTGGACCACCCCTTCCCCCATTTCAATGATGCCAAAACGGCGCGCTTTTGCTCCTTCGCGCCTTCATCATTGATTTGGGGGGATGGGGGATAATTGTTCCATTTTATTCTGTCCAAGATTGTTGCTTTACCGTGTGCTCGCTCTTCGTGAACAACGTAATATACAGAATGCTGTGTTTCGCGAAGAGAGTTTTGAAAAGAATCAGGCCTTATACGTTCATCTCACATTCTCAAACTCATTCATAATTCATGACGTTATAAGCCAACGAGAGCGCCCCATTCGGGTCAAGTGGATGAGTGTGAAACTCGATGAAACACCAGTTGAAAATCACTAGTGTTTCATCACGTTTTCATCACTAGTGATAAAATTGTTCTTAATCTGCATATTCATAGATTACTCAAACACAGCTTAACACGAATCATAATTTTAAATAAACAATAGCCAGGAAAAACATTTCAAATTACAAACTGACAAGCTGAAGTCATTTGAAATTACAGTTTACAGTACATTTCTTAAAGTCACCAAAACAGACTGGCATAGTATCCATATCCACATTCTGAGAAACTTTTTCTACCTTCCATGCGTCTATGTCTGTTACGGGCACAGTAACCGGCTGAACTTTGTGCACTTCACACTATTTAAAACCTCCACCAACTTCGAGTATTGGAAACTTGACACTTCGCACTCGCTGCCAATCCTCAAAAATGCCTACTGCCCACTTATTTTTATACTTCGGTACTGCTCTCTCTACCCAAAGTTCTTCTTCCTCGATTGTTTTAGGGAGGCGAAACCTTCCTTAGGCCATGGCAAAAACTGACAAAATGTAAATCACTTCAAGTTCACAACGCTTTTGGAAGACAAATTTGGTGCAACGCGAAACTATTGGATAATTAAAAACAAAAGCTCACAAATACAGTGAATGCCGACTGAATACAACAAATCACACATACAAGGCATTTTAAAGAAAAATGGGAAAAATACAACACTGCACAATTTTGTATTGTTTCTTTGGAGAAGACATTTCAAAAACTCGTGCATCGTGTTTTATCACGATTTCCAAACACTCGAAAACAATAAAAGCACTGGGCCGAAGCGGCCTCGTGCTTTCATCTGTTTTCTCGTGTTTGGAAATCGTGATGAAACACTCACACTCGTTTTTGAAATAGTACTACAAAGATGCCGATCGTTTTCGGAACGGATCGGTCCACAAATTATATTGCTTGAAAGGACGCGAAATAAGCAAAGTTCATGCCACCAGAGATAACTAATGAGCCATGTACGAGTTCAAACTACGAAAAGACTGGCAAAAAACTAAGACTACTGACTTAAAAACAAACCATGATACTGCGACGAACATCTCAAATGTTAAAAAAATCAAAAATCGTCGTAAACAGAACTTCGAAGATGAGGCAAACAACATGCAATTGGATAAAGAGTGAACGAAGAAACTTGAATAGTAAATATCTTAGCGTAACTCTTCTGTTAAGGACGCTCGCGTGGAAATTTTCTAGTTGATAGATTTTCTTTAAATTTCTATTGCGGTCAGATGAGTTACTTGTGTCAGAAATGCAAAAAAAAAATTGGGGGTCACCGACTTCGTTTCAGAGAGTAAGGGTGTGGAAAACTACCCTGATTTTGACAAATTGGCGCACGTAATTCAGCATAGTCTACAGGGGTTTATGGTTAAAAATATCGAAGGTGAGTTAACGGAGGCAAACGATCTTAGTCATATTTTGCAGAGGTGGGTCTGTTGCGTAAATAATCCCAAATGTTACCAACGTTTTCACAAAACTTAACCCTTTAAGAGGCATTTGAAACCGTCGCACAGATAAACGAAGAGCTCAAAAGAACGGAATTCGATGGTGCATTTTGCAAAAATTCAAACTTCTAGTCGATAGATTTTCTTCATTTTTTCGCTAAATGTAGAAAATCGGTAGAGAAAATGATCCAACAAAAGAAAAATAGGGGTCACCAAACGTTCAAGATCGTTAAATCCAGGCAAAGCTATAGCAATGGCCATCTGCCCTATCATTGTTCATTTTATTACTTAGCCCGCGCTCTCATGCATGACGTGGCGTGTGAGAATTTGCGTGCGCAGTAAGGATGCGCAGAAACAATTAGCGCGAATGTCCTTAAAATATCCTGATTCTTTCATTTGTTTTTACCGTGTTCAATAGGTTCACTTGTAAAGAATGATTTGATATTGCGTTACGAAGCCCGAGTAAACGCTCTTAGAGCGTCTAGTTATGAACGAAAACACAAAAGGAAACGTCAGAGGTTATCCCTATCGAGGAGGTTCCCTACTTAAAAGCACTAATATATAGAGTCTTACTTATTTACTTATTACAATTTAATGGCGAAGATAACATGGAAAATACTGTGATAAAAATGTGATAAATTGCAATTAAAAAGTGATTAAGAACAATTAAAAATACACACCTCTTACTAACTGAGTTTGAGTGCCGTACTGTAATTTATCATATGACCCGTACGGCCCCGCGCTCAATTTCCTTGGAAAACCATAAGAAAAAGGTCCTGTATGAGGGCCGCACGCGTCGAAGTGATAGGGCCGGAAAAACACGTACGGCGCTACTAGAAACGTGTACAGCAAAATCGATGCGAGTTAATGACAAAAACAATTTTTTTGCCGAAAAAGTTTGTCCTCTTCAAAAATGAGTGATGAAAGTGAACATTGTGAGAGTGAATTCTACATCCAGGCGAACTTTCTGATGCAGACTGACTACTCCGAAAGCATTGAAGGAAAGTCAACACTCCTCACAAACGAAGAAGTTCACAACCTTCTCAGAAGCCAACAACAAGCAGACAGGCGGTCAAGAAAACAACTTTTCCGGATGAACTGTCCGATGATTAACCTTTGGAATAAGCAATCAGTCTTGAGGCGAAACTTCTTTCAGTGGAAAGCATCAAAGAATTCATCGTGGGTCTAAAGCAAGAAAACCAGCAACGCGAAGAAAACAAAGTACGGTATAAGCTTAAATGTTTTCTTCGATTTTCCAGAGTTTCTGGGAGAAGTTGGTTAAACCAGAGAAATGACAAACATACCTTGTGTACGGTAGGATAAATTGCTCTGCAGTTTCTACATCAGTGTTATTTGAAGAGACAAAACTGAGTACGAACACAAGTTCATTACCGCACAGTTCATCCAGATAATAAAACTCGCTTATGTTTAATACTGTAATTTCCACTACACAGCAACGCCAGCAAAGTCAGTAAACCCAGGCACTCTTTGCGAGAGCCAACATCGGTGTCATTAATAGATCGTTTTCATTGTCACGCAATAAAAAAATAAATCGAAAACCATCCAGTGGAAAAAGCTATGAATTTATGATATTATAGAAGATAACTAAATAAGCCACTTCTCCAAGTTTTAGGCCTGTGCGTTCCCCCAAACTTCAGGTATTCGTCGTAATGTTTCGCCGATATTTACAGAGCTCAGTATGAAAACGCCATGTTGGTGTACCTCCGTGGTACACCAAGTATATATTTTTCGACATACTCGATCATAGCCTTGTGTCACGCACTTCCATAACCCTGAAATTCAAAATGCTCTGGATTCCAAACGAAGCACCCTATTGAGCTGTAAAATTGTAAACAGATATAAATATACCGCCTCTTGTGCCTGATGAGGACAAAAACTTCGGTGGCTCTTTCGTTTTGGATTTTAGAAAGTGATGACG